>NW_027512468.1:300000-497961 GCF_048772815.1 Callospermophilus lateralis | reverse complement strand
GAGGTCTACAATGGGAGGTCCTTGTTTGTTTTGACTCTCAACTATGGTTGCCAAGTCTTTCAGAATAAAATAATGTGATATCCTGGCTGAGATTTCCAGTGCTCTGTGGAAAGCAACCCTGGGCCAAGACTCATTTTCCAAGGGCGACTCTCATGCGAGGCCTCCTAAAATCCCAACACAATTCATTGCAATACTTCTCTGAGGTCAGTTCCAGAAATCAGTCTCTAAGTGGAATCACACCAGAGTTGAAGCCCAGGTGTAACCAATCATCTCTTCCAACCGCCACACAAGTGATCACATTTAAAACCAAAACACTCCCACCTAGCCCTCATCTTCTTCCATAAAGACACTCATAATAACCTCTGGCTGGAGGTTTACTTGAGAGGCACAGCCCAAGACAGTGTCCAAAAGAAGCTCCCTTACCACTCATTTGCCTAAAGGCCCGGACTCCCTTCCTGTGAACCAGGAGTGATTAAATATGCCTGCTGTTAATACTGCTTCACTTCTCCAATTTGTGGCCTACTGACTGTGGAGTTTAGATTCTTTATGTGAATTGGAGTTATGAGAAAACCCAAGCACCAATGGGCTAGACTCTACAGAGCTTTGAAGAACTCATTAGACCCAAGGAATCCCTATTCTCACTTGACGGAGGAAGGAACATTACAGAGGAAGGTGAGAGACTTCATGCACAATGACTGCTCTTTTGGCGATTTTCGTTTTGGATGCACACATGGGATCTTTCTTTAGACCCAACAGGTGCTGATAATCTAAGCCACAGCCTCACACAGAACCAAGAGGCTGATTCAGACTCATCCCATTCCAAAGCAATTAAGCAAAGAGCCCAAGGTGATGCCCATTCATTTCCATCTGAAAACTGTTTTCTTCAGGCTTCACAAAGGGGCGACCTGAGGCAAAGACCTTCCTGACATTCACGGCAACGGACAAATAGGTAAGCAAAAGACCCAAAGCAGGGTTTCTCCACTGAGACTCTCCTAGTCACACTGATATCTGAGTTTTCTGATATGCTCCCATTCCCTTCAGCTATCCAGTACATAGCCATGTCACAGAGCTTGGAGGTGGTACATAACTTGGAAACAAAATCATGAGCCTATTCTAGAGAGAGGCCAAAATCAGGAAGAATACAGGAACTTAGGAAGATTGTAGGTGTTGTACATCTATAAGGCAAGCCACAGTCCATTCATAAATTAGGGAGGATGAATGCTGAGAAGCTTTCTACTAGACATAACACATCCATTGATGCATTCTCTTTTCTAATATCTACAACCACAGACACAGTGGGATACACAGACATAGAAACACTCGCCTTGTCAAAGGACTTACTAGACACAGTCCATTCCAAACCAAACAAACTGCCTTTCCTACGTATTCTTAGAACATGAGACAAAACCACAAACTCACACCCATACCCACAAAGATACCTCTTTCCCCCAAGTAGGTATGTGACTATCCAGAGAGTCCTCTGACTGGTGGGCCATTTTTTGTTCCCCCGAAATGGCCTGTCCTGTCTAAGATCTGGTCTACTTGGCCAACTCTGTGAAGTTGTCAGGGCCCAGCAGTGAGCCACTACCTGCGTTCTTAGGAAAGGCCACTCTTCAGAGCTCTCCTGGCATTTGGCCATACTCACATCAGTATTTACCAAGAAAGACGGACTCTGTCCTTGGTAAGTCTAAACAAGTGAGACCACTGGGACTGAGACTGGGCCTGCCTCTGGGTGCTTGGCTTCCTGGATTCCAAGTTCAGAGAGTTCCATCACCAAGGAAATTAGGTAAGGTCACTTCCTTCAGAAACTGAATGAGGTCACTGCCTTGGCAACCACTTTGTCGTAACAGTTTCTTCAAACGGTCCTTTGAGATGGAGGCTGCCCCTATTTCCTGTGACAATTTCACAAGTTAGAATGTTATATTAACCATAGGCACTTGGAACAGCTCTCCACACAGGCCTGCTTTGGTTTATCTTCTCTACATTAAAAAGATAGAGGCTTATTCAGACACATCCCTTCGTCCTGACCAGGTTTTTTTTGCCATGTAATAGGACTTTCGCTTTCTCAGGTCCTTCATAGTTCCCTACATCTCCTCCAGGGATCATATCTACATGGACCTTTGAGCTTCTCAGCAGGTGAAAGATTCCCTATATTCCTGTATTGTAAGACCAACTCTGTGCCTGCTCTTTTGTAAAGTTAGATTAGGGAACAGTGTATGATTAGGGTTAATAACAGGTTTGATTAGGGTTAGGAATCATTCTGCTGGATGAATAATGGTATTGGTATTCTGTGATATTTAATAATATAGAGGTGAAATATAAGTATGAAAACAGAATTCTAGGTAAGATTTGAAGCCCAGAAGGGCATTGGTCACTTTAGTGGGATACTTACCTTTGAACTATGTTCTGCACAGATGTCTCAAATAAATAGATAAACAATGGCAAAGGACCATGTACCTTGGTTGATTGAATGTCTAAGAGAACATCCAGTCAAAAAGGCATAGTCGATAGGATTAGGAAGATAGTGTTGGTTTAGATAGAAAAGTGAGTATAAGATTTGGACCAAAAGTTCTTTAGCAATAGAGTTTTGGTTAGAGAGTGAATGTAAATGTCAGCACATGTGAAGAGTCGGTCACAGTGATGAACTGGAAAAAATATGTAGGAAAGCAGATATCAATAGAGACATTAGGAAATCAGGCAAAGTATATAGTGAGTGATAGGATTAGACATATTCAACAGGCTTGAGATTGAATATATAATCTTAGGAAGAAACAAATATGTAGTCACCAATAGGATAGACATTTGAGAGCATTAGGCAACCTGGACATGGGTGTTTTTAGTAATCCATGCACACTTTCTATTTAGGATTTGGTACAAACATAAGTGTGACATTTGCTTTTTTTGTGTCCAGAATATTACACTGATAAAATATATATGTAGATCAGATGACATGAGTATTTCTTCCACCATTTCTAGGAGCAATATATTGAAGACATATAAATTAGTATTGGGGGTACAAATAGGTGCACCCTTTTTCTATGAATATAGAGATAATGCATGACTAAACCATACTGTGAATAAATAGTATCACTGTTTTCAACTTTAAATAATGGATTGAATTGATATCTGAAAATATACAGGAAATTTTATATTTATGTACATACATTCATTCAAACCAGTTATATATCTATTGGTAATATTAGGGTTATAGTTTATCATGAAGTGTGTGTGAGTTTTGCTTCAAAATTGATTATGGAAATCGAAAATAATGTGTTTGGAAAGAAGTCTAATGAAAAGACCAATCAAGACATCTGGAGAAATACATGTGTTCAAAAGCAGGAATTGATTGTAAGTGAAACAAATGCCCATAAATTTGTGAATTTGTGGATGAAATATATATCCTATGATGTCCATTATATGAAGAAATATTAAGTACCAGTGTTGAATAAAATTGAACGTCAAAATACACACCTTGTCCCATCGGAATCTACTTGCATTGATGTTAAACTGGGTCAGTTACTGTAGAAATATTAGTTTTTGTATGCACCATTCATTCAACTTAGTGTTCAGTACTAGGATACAAATATGTTTTTCAGGTGGATGAATATTTCTGAGAATAATCTTGTGAAAAGTTGATTATAAATCCAAGTCCATGAACATGAATGAATTTAGGGAATTTAAATAAGACACATATATTTCATAGATTGAAAAATCTGGAGAGTGTGTATTTGTATATATATATACACATATTTATATATACACAAAACACACAGAGAGACATTAAAAAGTAGTAATATATATGCCAATCAAAATTCATCAATAAATATATATTATCCACAGATGACAAAACATATATTTTACTGAACATGGATTTATGTATATTGTTGTTCTACCAGGGGACTCAACCATAGGTTGAATTTTCGTTTCCAACAGCGTTTAAGAGGAGTGATCTTTTTTCAGAATTTGTATCGGCCAAGTCAGCCACCTCACAAAAATGTACCTGTGATACCAGGTAGGATTCTATAAGTGCATGTAAAAATACATGTGATGAATAGGATACAGAGAAAGGGAAACAGGAATTCACATATTTGTTAATTTTAAAAACACATGAAGAATTATTTCAATTGAAAATTTACTAGATTTATAACACCTAGCGTTTATCATGCAAAAGGCAAGTCCAACTATACACCATGCCTCCACTGAACTTCTTGTATTTCTATTCTGTTTGCATTATTTTTCTCCATCATCTTAGGATTAGTTGTCAGACTCTAGTAAGGTATGTGAATATTTCTCAGAATAATCTTGTGAAAAGATTATTATAAATCCACATTCATGAATATGAAAAATTTAGGAAGTGTAAAATAAGACACATATATTTCATATTTTGAATAATCTGGAGAGTGTGTGTGTGCGTGTGTGTGTGTGTGTGTGTGTGTATATACACACTCATGCACACACACACACACACACACACACACACACACACACATATACACAGACATTAAAAAGTAGCACTATATGTCAATTGAAAATCACCAAGAAATATATATCATGCACAGATTCAAATAAATTCATTTTACTGAACATGGATTTATGTATAATGTTGTTCAACTAGGAAGCTCACACATAGGTTGAATTTTCAATTCCAACAGCGTTTAGGAGGAGTGATCCCTTGTCAGAATTTGTATCTGCCAATTCAGCCACCACACAAGAATGAACGTGTGGTAACAGGTAGGATTCTATATGTGCATATAGAAATACAGGTCCTGAATAGGCATTAAAAACATATGGAGAACTATTTCCAAAAAAAATTGACTGGATTTATAACTCCTACCCTATATTATGCAAAAGGCAAGTCCAACTATACACCATGCCTCCTCTGAACTGCTTGTAGTTCTATTCTTTTTGGGTTATTTTTCTCCAACATATTAGGATTAGTATTCAGAATCTAGTAGAGTATGTGTTAATGTCAGGGATTCAGTATTTTGAATGGAAAATTGGAAAATTTATCCAATGTGTATGCAAATATGTGCTACACAAAAATCTTCCCACTTTCATCCAGAACAATGCCTTGACATTACCTTCACCCCAAGTAAGACACAATTAGAGGAGAAGTGTTAGAAAATCTGTGAATACTTATCTGGAATGAAATATGATAAGGAGTTCACAACCATGAACGTGGTAGAGGAGTTTCCAAAAGTAAGGGACAGGGTAAACACTCCACAATAATGGAGCTCTGCTGGCCTAATGACTTCTTGAGAAACTGCCTCTGAGTTTGGGCACTTGAAATATATGTTGTTGTCAGGAGCTTTTGCTTTTTTTCTAGTGAGATGATCAAAGCTGGGTCAGCATCTATGTGACCTGGAGGACATAAATTGTAATATTCCAATGAACATGAGGGAAGAGTGCTGGATTCTCTTTTTGTGGGTATACTGTGGCCACTGGTGGCTAAGTGTCTCCCTGTGTGGACTGTATAGTCATTTATTGCTCTTCCACTCACCATTGTGTTTCTTGCTCCTGCACTGGGAGTTTGGTATTTGCTTCACCAAATACATGGAGCTCAACTGGGACACAGTGCTGGTGGGAGTTATGTCATGTGTGGTGGGTCAGGTTCTGCAGGAGAATGCACCAACCAGGTTTCTAACCCACATAGTTTACCCCCTTGAACATAGCAAGCTGATTCTGAACATTGCCTTGAAACCTCTCCATATATCAAGATGCCTTTAAATAGAAATTTATGCTGGCTGCACCATGTCAGTCCCAAGCAATTTGGAATCCAATGGTAGATCCTCATTCCCCTACCACAGATGTTTTATTACACATATGCCCACCACTTCTCTAGGCCCACTACTCAGCAGGATCCAACCTATAGGCTTCTCTGTTCTACACCATTTTCAGGAAACCCAGTCAATCAAGGCACTCTCTGGTATACTCATGATCAGCAACAGGACACCCAAAGTTTCTCCAGTGCCACCAGGTCATTGAAATTTCAAAAATTTAATTGTATTTATATAGCCATTTTTCAAGGATGAAATTGGAGGCACTGTGGATTTCAATTTATTTAGGAACCCTTAAATGGTGAGAAAGCTCATTTCAATGAAAGATCTGGAGAACTCTCACAGGCAAGGGTTCCCAAAGAGTGGCCAAAAGGTCATATGAAGCCAGGCCCATTGAGGTCTACATGTGAGGTCCATGTGCGTTTTGACTCTCAATTATGGTTGCCAAGTCTTTCAGAATAAAATCATGAGATATCCTGCCTGAGATTTCCACTCTCTGTGGAAAGCGACCCTGATCGCATTTTCCAAGGGCAATTCTCATGCGAGGCCTCCTAAAATACCAACACAATTCATGGCAACACTTCTCTGAGGTCCGTTCCAGCACTCAGTCTCTAAGGGGAATCACACCAGTGTTCAGGCCCAAGAGGACCCAGGCATCTCTTCCAACCGCCACACAAATGACCGCAATTAAATCAAAACACTCCAACATGGGCCTCATATTCTTCCATATAGACACTCATCATAACCTCTGGCTGAAAGTTTTCATTAGGGGTGCAGCCCAAGACAGTGTCCAAAATAAGCTCTTTGCCACTCATTTGCCTAACATCAGGGTGGACTGTACACCCTTCCTTTGAACCAGGAATGATCAAATAGCCCTGCCGTTAATACTGCCCTGCTTCTCCAATTTGAGGCCTACTGACTGTCAGGTATTGATTCTTTCTGTGATTTGGAGTCATGACAAAACCCAAGCCCCTATGGACTATCCACTGTAGGGCTTTGAAGAACTCTTTTGACCCAAAGGATCCCTATTCTCACTTGATGGAAGTCAGGAACTGAAAAGTTCGGACGAACGTCTTAGGAAAAGACCACCAAGAGACTGTCTCATGCCACCGCAAAAGGGTTTATTGTGGGTTCAGCATGCTGGGGCTCAGAGCTCACTTCAGAGGAGCAAAGAACAAAGAGCCCCAGAACAACTTGAGCAGAGTTTATATACATTCTATGGAGAGGGCAGGGTTTTTACATACATCATAGCCTCTTTTAGAAAATCATCTTATACCCCAGCAAAATCAAATAACAACTCTAAAACATGATTAGCACATTCATTGGCGGGAACAGGTCGTGCAGTGGGTGATTGGTCAGCCCTCAGAAGGGGTTAACATTTAAACTGATTGGTTGAAGCCCTGAGATGTATACGTGCAGATCTGCATGGTTTCTGGGAAGGGGTGTTAAGTATCTAGCTGGTCAGGGAAGATTTCAACACACATCTAATAGGAAGATCTGGGAATTGTCTTAAGTGCCACAGGAATTTCAGGTTCTGAGTGCAGCTTGAAAGCTTTACAAAACCTGGTTCTTTACATTTCAATTTCAATATATTTTATTCTTTGATTTCCCACTCCGTTTTCTGACTACTTTTAATCTTAAAAGTAATGTTTCATAATTATTCTGGCGTCTCAAATTCTATTTCTGCCAGTGGAGCATATTTCTGTCTGATTAGCATGAGTTTTACCTACCCAATCTGAGCCTGGAATAAGGAAACTATGCGGTTAAGCAAACATGGTCCCACAGTTAGCAACACCTTAAGGATGATCAGGGGTCAAGCTAAGTCTGATAGGAGTGTAGTTAACCAGGGGGACTGGGTAAAACATGACTCAAACCACCCTTGTTGAATCTCCCTTTCTCTCTGGCGCTATTCAAGTTATTTTCTTAATTTACTCATGGATTATTTTGCAACTCCAGTAGGGTCAGCATAAAAACAACAGTATTCTCTCAGTGCTGCACAGAGACCCCCTCCCTCATGAAGAGGAAATCTAGTCCTCCCCTGTTCTGTAAAACAAATGCAGAGAGAGAGAGAGAGGTTAAGGATTCCTTCAGCACTGTGATAGAGGTTTCTAACGTCTTCAAGTCTTGATCTATTGATGTTTCTAATTGGGCCAATTGTTGTGACCCACGGATCATAGCAGCTGTTCCCATACCCACTCCTGCAGGACCTCCTATCCCCAATAGGATGGCTAGAGTAAGGGACAATGGCTCCCGGTGAAATTGGGTTGTTTGTCCCCCAAGTAGACCTTCGAATGATTCTGCATCATGATAGAGCACCCTGGGGAGTATCTGCACCATTACACAATAATTTACAGAGCTGTCAAATACCTGGGCTGAAAAGCAATGAGTTCTGACTGTGTGGAGTTCAGTACCATAAACATTCCTTTAATTAGTTCCCAGGGGGTGGAGTCAGCTGTACTCTGGACTGGGGAAGTAGGCAAAGACGGAAACCGGGAATTATGAGATGGTAGAGGGGTTCTGGTAGATCTAGGCATGGGAGGTTTAGGAGGCTTAATTCCTGGCTTGAGGGGATTGGGCCCTATTGCTGTGGGATTTTCTTTCTTTTTAAGCTGGAGGGTGAACCAGAGACCAAAGTCATAACCGGGGCCATAAATATAGAATTGCATTCCCCACGTATTTCTCATAGGCCATTTTGTTCTGAGGTAGCCCCTTCCTTTGGAAGTGAAAGTTATATTGAGGGGGTAACATAGACTATTCTTTCCACAGCGAGTTTTTGACACCACTTGGCTAGTGGCACATTTCTTGGGATCAATCCAGGTGTCATTTCATCCTACCCAAATCTTGCTGTCTGGGGAGTTTGGGTTCCACCATGCAGCTTCCGTTTGTTCACAACCCCAAGATCTAAAATAAAAGTTACTGGGTCCTCCACAGGTTTGGGCCTGTTTGCGACTTTGGAAATCTGCTGGGCACACATAATAGTCTTGACTGGCTAGTTTACACATGAGCTTGGGGAGATGACATCCATAATTCATGGGGTAAAGTGGTCTATGTTGCCCTGGTTTGCATTTGAGTGGGATCTGTGTGGGGTCCTCTATGTCAGGGAGATCCCAGTCAGAGAGGCCTATGGGAAGCTGACAAATGTCCGGGGGGAGAGATGGCCATCAATTCCATAAGGGGGCTGTATGTGAAATACACCACCCTACTTGCCCAGTAGGATTTATAACTTGCCATCGTTGCTGAACAGGCTGATGGGGATTAGGACTGCTGATGGTCAGGGGAAGAATCCATAGCCCTACCCACACGACGGACACGCAACTTGAGATGGTTACCAGTCTGTTTCAGTTTCCAGCCAGAGTCTGTACAGGGTGCAGGCATGAGATGAGTGGTATGGATCTATGAAGTGATCTCATCCACTTTCACCACTGTGGGTGTTATAAGCAGCACCTGGTATGGTCCTTTCCAGCGGGGTTCCAGGGATGACACCTGATGCCATCTCACGTAGATGAACTCTTCCACTTGATATCGATGTGGGGTTCCCTCATCTCCAGGCTGATTAGCAGAGGCCAACTGTTTCCACAGGTATCGCTGGGTGCTGGTTTTGTTCAAGGGATTTAAGTCTGTCAAGCAAGGGGGTGTGAAAGGAATCATTAAGTCTCCTAGTTGGGGTTAGGTCCCTTACTGAAGGAGGGGCACCATAGAGAATTTCATAAGGGGTGAGGTTACACAAAGAGGAAGACTTGGTATTTCTTGCACAAAACAGTGCATAACTTAGGAACAGAGTCCAATTTTTCATGCCAGTCTCCAAGCTTTATTTCGTTAAGGTCTCTATGATGGTTCTATTCATCCTTTCTACCTGTCCTGAGCTCTGGGGTCTATAAGCACAATGTAACTTCCAATTAATCCCCAGGGTCCTGGGAAATCCCTGTCTTACCTGGGCCATGAATACCGGTCACTTATCCGACCCTATTACCTTAGGCAGGCTGAACCTTGGAAAATGTCTTCTAGGATCTTTTTGACCACCAGCTGAGCCGTTTCTTTCTTCATGGGGAAGGCTTCGACCCATCCTGAAAAAGTATCTACAAAGACTAGGAGACATTTAAGTCCAATCCTTGCTGGCTTTATTTCAGTAAAGCTCACTTCCCAGAATTGTCCTGGTCTGATTCCTCATAAGCGCTTCCCTGAAGTAAGCTTCGATGGGTAAGTATTAACTAATTGGCCAACTTGACAAGCTGTAGTTACCTGCGCAGTTATTTCTTTCCTCTGTGAGTCAGTCAATAATAATTCCTTCCTTTGGTCCTTTAAGAGTGCCTATAACTTCTTAGAGTCTAAGTGGGTGAGCTGGTGTATGTCTTTGAGATAAAGGTGGGCTTTTGAAAATTGTGTACTTGGCTCTGTAGGTTCCCAGAGTTCTGTATCTGTCTCCTCAGATGATAAGTTGCCTGAATGTTCCGGTGTGGCCAAGTCTCCTGATTGTTGTTCCCCCCGGTGTGGAAAAAGTGAACAGAGGCACTCCGTTTAGGGCTGCCAATTAGCTTCCTCATCTGCCCTTCTGTTTCCAACCGCCACGGGGTCGTTTTCCTTCTGGTGCCCTGGACAGTGCACTATGCCTAGGTCCGTAGGGCCCTGCACTGCTGAGAGAAGGTGGAGGATCATATCTTTGTTCTTTATTTCTTTATTTCTTTCCCAGCCGAGGTTAATAGCTACCTTTGCTGGTAAATAGCCCCGTGCACATTTGCAGTGGCAAATGCATAGCGGCTATCAGTGTATATGGTGGCCCTTTTGCCTGTTGCTAGTACCAATGCTTTTATAAGGGCAATCAGTTCTGCCTTTTGGACTGATGTCTCTTCTGTGAGACCAGAGAAACAGATGACATTAGATTTGCTAACTACTGCTGCTCCAGCCCACCACGTACCATCTTGGAGGAAGCTGCTTTCGTTCATAAACCATACGACTTCAGGGTGAGGCAGTGGCTGGATCCTTCAAGTCTCGTCCTATACTGGTTTCTCTGCCTCTTTTTGGGCCACTCTTTGTCCAAGTTTTCTTTTTCTTTACAGTAGGCACATTGATATGAGGCCAGGGGCAGCCTTTGGCATGGGCCCATGTATCCCTTCATGTCTCCGTGCTTTTTAACTTCTGGTCTATTTGCTGCTCTGACCAAAACCTTAGCCAATGATTTAGTCTGCCTTTTGCTCCTTTCATCCTCCTTTTGTTCCCTTTCCTTCTCTCTCATCTGTTCCCATTCCTCCTCAGTTTCTCTCTTATAATATACTTTCTCAGTTTATCTGACTAAATCTCTTAACGTCATATCTTGTAATCCATCTAGACGTTGTAACTTTCTCTTAATATCTAGGGCAGCCTGCTGGATAAAGGCCATTGCAACAGAGGTTTTTTTGTCCTCTGCCTGAGGATCAAAAGGAGTATATTTTCTATTTGCTTCCATAATTCTCTCCAGAATCATAGAGGGAGACTCATTAGGACCTTGGATTATCTCTCTTACCATGGCCAAATTAGTCGGCCCTCTGGCGGCCACTCGGAGCCCCGCTATTAGAGCCTGGTGATAAGTGGACAAATGCTACCAACCTTCAAAGGTGTTGGGGTCCCAGTTTTGTCGGTTCATGGGCCCATAAGGACGAAGAGGGAGCATCACAGTGGCTTCTGAGTTTTCTATTTTCCGTAGCTGGCGGGTTTCTTCAGGTGGCCCAGCTTCCACCAGAAAAGGAGGGGCTGCTGCTGCTGCGGAGAAGTCCCTTGGAGGGCTTGGGTCTGGCCCAATTGCCTCTAGTGGCGAAGAGGCTGAGTCAGTGGTGGGAGAATCATCTGGAATGTGTTGGCGGTTGGGGAGCGAGGGTAGAGGATAAGGAGGGGGAGGATTGTCCAGTCTTGTGACTCAGGAAGAATGGGGGGAAGATGGGGAGGGAACGGAAGGTTTGAATGATAGGATCCTGGGGAAGGGGTATATGGCTGTTGATCTGGGTGGCCACGTGGTCCCGGCTGAAAGACAATATCTCTGACTTTTCGGATTAGAGGGAAGTAGAAGGATCCTTCTGCGGGCCACCCGACTTTGAGGATGGGCCATTCTGAAGCACAGAGAGTATGCCAGGTCTGACATTTAACTGAAAAATAATGATTCTGGGCCCTTGAGCGGACATCAGTCCAATGATCAAGGGTCAGCGACAGAAGCATGAAAGTGCTTTGTCCCATAATGGGAGTTACTCAGAAAGAGACAGTGAAGACACAAACGCAACACAAAGACAAACAGTAAACGTTTAACATGGGTCCAAGACAAATATTAGAACTCAGTAACTGGCAAAACCTGATGGGTTAGACAATAAAGACAGACAGTAAACTCAACATGAGTTCGGGACAATGAACAAAACTGTGTAGCCAGCAAAACCTGATGGGCTGGCAAACCGAATCCTGAAGCAAAATATAACCGAGTTGAGGAAACTAATATTCCTTGATTTCCCTCATCCTCTGGAGTGTCCCCCAGGGACGTGGCCAGTAGCTCTGTGACACGTCTGCCAGCCACCGTCAGAGAGAGCTAATGCTCTTCACCGACAGCCACTTTGCCAAGCCCTCACCTGAAACCCGAAACCAGAAAAAGGCGCCTTTCTTACCCTGAGAGGAGTCCCTTGGGGTCTTTCGTCCGCTGCGCCGGATATCTCACCTGGGGCCTCCAGATGAAAAGGTGGGGCGAACATCGGAGGAAAAGACCACCAACAGGCTTTCTCATGCAACACCAAAGGGTTTATTGGGGGTATAGAGTGCTGGAGCTCAGGGCTCACTTCAGAGGAGCAAAGAACAAAGAGCCCTAAGAACCACTCGAGCGGAGTTTATATACATTATTTAGAGAGGGTAGGGACTTTACACACATCATAGCCTCCTTTAGCAAATCATCATATTCCACGGGAAAATCAAATAACAACTCTAAAACATGATTAGCACATTCATTGGCGGGAACAGGTTGGGCAGGGGGTGATTGGTCAGCCCTAAGAAGGGGTATACATTTAAATTGATTGGTGGATGCACTGTGATGTATACGTGGTGAGCTGCATGGTTTCTGGGGAGGGGCTGTTAAGTAACTAGGTCCTCAGGGAAGATTTCAACACACATCTAATGTGCAAATCCGGGAATTGTCTTAACTGCCACAGGAATTTCAGGTGCTGAGTGCAGCTTGGAAACTTTACAAAACCTGGTTCTTTACATTTCAATTTCAATTTCTTTTATTCTTTCAGAACCTTACAGAGGAAGGCTAGAGAGTTCATCGACAATTACTGCTATTTTGGCTATATTGGTTTTGGATGCACACATGGGATCTTTCTTTAGATCCATCTGGTGCTGATAATCTAAGCCATAGCCTCAAACAGGGCCAAGAGGCTGATTAAAACATATCCATTTCCAAAGCAATTACTACTCTGAAGTCAGTTACAGAACTCAGTCTCTTAGGAGAATCACGCCAGTGTTAAAGCCCAGGTGAACACAGTCATCTCATCCAAAAGCCACACAAGTTACCACAATTAAAATCAAAACAATCCCACATGGCCCTCATCTACTTCCATATAGTCACTCATCATAACCTCTGGCTGGAGGTTTCCTTAAATGGCACAGCCCAATAGAGTGTCCATAATAAGCTCCCTTCCCCTCATTTGCCTAAATTCAGGGTGGCCTGGACACCCTTCCTGTGAACCAGGATTGATCACATAGTTCTGCCATTAATACTGCTCTGTTTCTGCAATTTGAGGCCTACTGACTGTCAGGTATAGATTCCTTATGTGATTTGGAGTCATTATTAAACCCAAGCACCTTTGCAGGGATTGGAAGAACTCATTTGACCCAGAAAATCCCAATACTCCCTTGATGGAGGTCAAGAACCAAACAGAGGAAGGCAAGAGACTTCATCCACAATGACTGATTTTTTGCCATTTTGGTTTTGGATGCACACATTGGATCTTTCTTTAGATCCATCCGATGCTGATAATCTAAGCCACAGCCTCACACAGGGCCAAGAGGCTGATTCAGAGACATTCCTTTCCAAAGTAATTAAGCAAAGAGCCACAGGTGATGCCCATTCATTTCCATGTTAAAACTGTTTTCTTCAGGCTTCACAAAGGGTGGCCTGAGGCAAAGACCTTCCTGACATTCAGGGCAACAGAACAATAGGTAAGCAAAAGGGCCAAAGCAGGGTTTCTCCACTGAGACTTTCCTGGTCACACTGATATCTGAGTTTTCTGAGATGCTTGCCATTCCCTTCAGCTATGGATTACATGGCCATGTCACAGAGTTTGGAGGTGGTACATATTTTGGACACAAAACCATGAGCCTATTCTGGAGAGTGGCCAGAATTCAGGAAAAAAACAGGAACTTAGGAAGACAGTACATGTTGTCCATCGATAAGGCAACCTGCAATCCATTCCTAAAATGGGTAGGATGAATGCTGGGAAGCTTTCTACTAGACAGGACACATCCATTGATTCATTCTCTTTTCTAATGTCTACAACCACGGACACAGTGGGATACACAGACATAGAAACACTCGCCTTGTCAAAAGACTTTCTAGAAACATTCCACTCCAAACAAAGCAAGCCGCCTTCCCTACCTATTCTCAGAATATAAGACAAAACCACAAACTCACACGCACACTGAAAAAGGCACCTCCTTCCCCAAAGTAAGTCTGTGACTATCCAGAGTGTCCTCTGAATGGTGGGCTATGCTATGTTCCCCAGAAATGTCCTGTCCTTTCTCAGATCTGGTCTCCTTGGCCAACTCTGTGAAATATCAGGAGCCCGCGGTGAGCCACATCTTGCTTTCTCTGGAAAGGCCAGTCTTCAAACTTTCCTGGCATTTGGCCATCCTCACATCAGTAGGTACCAAGAAAGACTGACTCTGTCCTTGGTAAATTTAAACAAGTGATCCCACTGTACTGGGAATTGGACTGGTTCTGGATGCCTGACTTCCTGGATCCCAAGTTCACAGAGTTCCATCACCAAGGAAGTGAGGTGAGGTCACTTCCTTCAGGAACTGAATGAGGTGACTGCCTTAGCAACCACTTTTTCCGAACAGTTGCTTCCATACTTCCTCTGACACTTTCACAAGTTAGATAGGTATCTCAACCATAGGAACCCAGGAACAGCTCTCCACAAAGGCCTTGGTTGGTCCATCTTTTCTACATTAAGGAGAGAGGGTGAATGAGACACAACCCTTCATCCTTACCAGGTTGTTTTCCATGGAATATGACTTTTGCTCTCTCACGTCCTTCATAGTTGCCTACATGTTCTCCAGGGATCATTTCTGCATGGACCTTTGAGGTTTTCAGCAGGTGGAAGATCCACTACATTCCTGTATTGTAAGACCAACTCTGTCCCTGCTGTTCTGTAATGTTAGATTGAGGGAACAGTGTATGGTTAGGGTTAATAACATGTGTGATTTGGGTTAGGAATCATTCTGCTGGATGAATAATGGTATTGGGAACCTGCGATATGTATGAGAATATATAGGTGAAATATATATGAAAACAGAAATCTAGGTAAGATTTGAAGCCCAAAAGAGCATTGGGCCCTTGATTGGAATACTTAGCTTTGAATTAGGTTGTGCACAGATGTGTCAGATTAATCAATATACAATGGCATAGGACCTTGTACCTTCGATGATTGAATGTCGAAGAGAACATCCAGTCAAAAAGGGATAGTCGGAAGTGAAAGGTTAATAAAATAGGTATTTGTCACTTCCTGGGAAGAATTTTGTGTTTATTCCGAGCATAATGTAGTTGTAAAAAAAAAATGATTAAATTAAAAAGACACCTTGAAGAGCGTCAATGAGAGAGTGAGAGGACCAAAAAAAGTGGTTTGAGACTTCGTTCACCTAGTCCCCCTGTTTGACTACTTTTTTATCAACCCTGGCCTGTCCGATAATAATCTCCATATTATTGCTAACTATAAAACCCTGTTTGCTCAACCGTGTAATTTCTTTTCTCTAAGCTCAAATTGGACAAGTTAAACTTATGGTAATACCCCACTAGCAGACATAGAATGTGACACCCCCCAATGATCACTTTTATGATTAAAAGTAGCTAGAAGAAGAAGTGGGGAATGAAAGATTAATAAAATATGTACTTGTCACTTTTTTTTCTGTATGCTTAACAAAACACTGTTGAAATCTTGAGAACTGTTTGCTAATCTTGTTCCCAGAATGTCCTGTCCCCAAATGCCAAACTGCAGAATGTACTCCCTCACCCGGTTGAATGCAAACCGCCCACTCTCCCTCACCCATCAATAAACTTCGCTCCCTGCCCTCCCCAAAGAAAGTATATAAGCTCTGCTTAAGCTCTTCTCAGGGCTCTCTGCTCTATTCAAGTGAGCTCGGACCCCCTGCATGCTGACCCCCTATAAACCCTTTGCTGTTGCATGAGATAGTCTTTTGGTGGTCTCTTCCTCCGAAGCTCGCCCAATGTTTACTTTGATGATTGGGTGTAGAAAAGAACATTCAGTCAAAAAGGGATAGTCGGTAAGATTAGGAAGATAGTTGTTAGGTTTAGGAAGAAGAGTGAGTATAGGTTTTGGAAAAAAAATATTCTTTATCAATAGGGTTTTGTTTAGAGTGTGAATGTAAATGTTAGCCCATGTGAAGAGTCAGTCAAAATAGTGAACCGGAGAAAATATGTAGGAAAACAGATATCAATAGAGATATTACTAAATAAGGCAAAGTATAAAGTGGGTGATAGGATTAGACATTTTCAATAGGGTTGAATTTGAATATATGATCTTAGGAGAAACCAATATGTAGTCACTAATTGGATTGATATTTGAGAGCATTAGGCAACCTGGACATGGCTGTGTTTAGTAATCCATGTTCATTTTCAATTTAGGCTTTGGTACAATAATAAGTGTGAACCTTGCATTTTGTGTCCAGAATATTACTGTGATAAAATGTATATGTAGATCAGGTGACATGAGTAATTTTTCCATCATTTCTGGGAGCAATATTTTGAAGATTAATAAGTTAGTATTGGGGGTACAAAGACCTGTACCTTGTGTCTATGAATATAGAGCTAATGCATGAATAGACAATACTGTTAATAAATAATATAACTGGTTCCACTTTATATAATGCATTTGATTCATATCTTAAAATATATAAGAAATCTTATATTGATATACATACATTCATTCCAACTAGTTATACATCTAATGGTAAAATTAAGGTTATGGTTTATCATGAAAAGTGTGTGAGTTTTGCTTCAAAAGTGATTATGGAAATCAAAAAATAATGTGTTTGGAAAGAAGTCTCATGAAAAGACCAGTCAAGAACCATGAAAAAATACATGTGTTCTGAAGCAGGAAGTGATTGAAAGTGAAACAAATGCCTCTAAATTAGCGAACTTGTGGATGAAATATATATCCTATTATGTGCATAAACTGAAGAAATAGTAATGTACCAGTTTTGAATAAAAATGAACGTCAAAATACACATCATGTCCCATAGGAATCAATTTGCATTGATGTTAACCTGGGTCAGTTACTGTATTAATTTTAGGATTTGTAGGCACCATTCACTGAAGATAGTTTTCAGTACTAGGAAACAAATACGTATTTCAGGTGGATGAATATTTCTGACGATAATCTTGTGAAAAGTTGATTATAAATTCACATATATGAATATGAATGAATTTAGGAAATGTATAATAAGACACATGTATTTCATATTTTGAAAAATCTGGAAAGTTTGTGTATATATATATATATATATATATATATATATATATATATATATATACACACACACACACACACACATGCACACAGACATTGAAAAGTAGCAATATATATGGCAATTGAAATTCACCATGAAATATATATCATCCACAGTTTCAAAAATATTCATTTTACTGAACATGGATTTATGTATAATGTTGTTAAACTAGGAAGCTCACAGAGAGTTCGAATTTTAACTTCCAACAGCATTTAGGAGAAGTGATCTCTTCTCACAATGTGTATCTGCCAAGTCAACCACTTCACAAGAATGTACGTGTTGTACCTTGTAGGATTCTATATGTGCATATAAAAATACATGTGCAAATAGGCTACAGAGAAAGGGAGACAGGAATTCACATATTTGTTAACTTTAAAAACACATGGAGAACAATTTCAACAAAAGTTGACTAGATTTATAACTCCTACACTACATAATGCAAAAGGCAAATTCAACTATACACCATGCCTCCTCTGAACTGCTTGTATTTCTATTCTGTTTGGATTATTATTCTCCATCATATTAGGATAAGTAGTCAGAGTCTAGTAGGCTATGGGTTAGTGTCAGGGATTCAGTATTTCGAATGGAAAATTGGAAAAGGTATCCAATGTGTATGTAATTATGTGCTATGAAAAATCTTCCCACTCTTATCCAGAACAATGCCTTGACATTACCTTTGCCCCAAGTAAGACACAATTACAGGAGAAGAGTTCGAAAATCTGTATATATATATATATATATATATATATGTATATATATATATATATATATATATATATATATATATATATATATATATATATATGGAATGCAATATGCTCAGTTGTTCACAAACTTGGAGGTGGTAGATGAGTTTACAAAAGTAACGAACAGGGTAAACCCTCCACAAAAATGGAGCTTTGCTGGCCTAAAGACTTCTTGAGAAACTGCCTCTGAGGTTGGGAACTTGAAATATATGTTGTTGTCAGGAGCTTAATCTTCATTTGTGGTGAGACAATTAAAGCTGGATCTGCATCTATGTGACCTGAAGGATCTTGTTTCTTATTTTCCAATGAACATGAGACAGCAGTGCTGAATTATCTCTTTGTAGGTAAACTGTGGCCACTGGGGGCTATGTGTCTCCCTGTGAGGACTCTGAAACCATTTGGTCATCCTCCAATTTTCGTGGTGTTTCTTGCTGCTGCACTGGGAGTTTGGTATTTGCTTCGTGAAATACAAAGATTTCAACTGGGACACAGTGCTAGAGGGAGTTCTGTCATGTGTGGTGTGTCAGGGTCTGCAAGAGAATGCACCAACCAGGCCTCTATCTCACATAGCTTGCCCCCTTGACCATAGCAACCTGATTCTGAACATTGCCCTGAAAACTCTCCATATAACAAGATGCATTTACATATAAGGGTTTGCTGGCTACACTATGTCAGTCACAAGCTATTTGGAAGCCAATGGCAGGTCCAAATGACTCCACCACAGATGTTTTATCACACACCTGCACACCACTACTCTAGGCCCACTACTCAGGAGGCTCCAACTTACTGGCATCACTGTTCTTCAACATTTTCATGAAACCCAGTCAATCAAGGCACTGTATTGTATACTCATGATCAGCAACAGGACATATAAAGTTTCTCCAGTGCCACCTGGTCATGGGAATTTCAAAAATTTGATGGTATTCATCTAGCCATTTTTCAAGGATGAAGTTGGAGGCACTGTGGGTTTCAATTCATTCAGGAACCACTAAATGGTGAGGAAGTTCATTTCAATGAATTCTCTGGACAACACTCACAGGAAAGGCTTCCCAAAGAGTGGCCAAAAGGTCACATGAAGCCAGGCCCATTGAACTGTACAATGTGAGGTCCATGTGTGTTTTGACTCTCAACTATGGCTGCCATGTTTTTCATAATAAAATCATGTGATATCCTGGCTGAGATTCCCAGTGCTCTGTGGAAAACCAACCTGGGACTAGATTTCAGATTCCAAGCGTGAATCTCATGCGTGGTCTCCTAAAATCCCAATTCAATTCATGGCAATACTACTCTGAGGTCAGTTCCAGAACTCAGTCTATAAGGGGAATCACCCAAGAGTGAAGCCCTGGTGGACTGAGTCATCTCTTCCAACTGCCACAAAAATGACCACAATTATAACCAAAACACTCCCACATGGCCCTCATTTTCTTCCATATAGACATTCATCATAACTTCTGGCAAGAGGTATCCATAAGTGGCGCAGCTCAAGACAGTGTCCAATATAAGCTTCCTTGTCCCTCATTTGCATAAAGTAAGTGTGGCCTGGACACTCTTCCTGTCAACCAGGAGTGATCAAATAGGCCTGCCATTAATACTGCTCTGCTTCTACTATTTGAGGCCTACTGACTGTCAGGTATAGATTCTTTATGTGGTTTGTAGTCATGAGAAAACACTAGCACATCTGCAGGGCTTTGAAGAACTCATTTTACCCAAGGGTCCATAATCACACTTGATGGAGGTCAGGAACCTAACAGAGGAAGGTGAGAGACTTCATCCACAATGACTGATCTTTTTGAATTTTGGTTATGGATGCACACATGGGATCTTTCTTTAGATCCATCAGGTGCTGACAATCTAAGCCCCAGCTTCACCGAGAGCCAAGAGGCTGATTCAAACACATCCATTTCCAAAGAAATTAAGCAAAGAGCCACAGGTGATGCCCACTCATTTCCATTTGAATACTGTTTTCTACAGGCTTCACAAAAATGTGGCCTGAGCCAAAGACTTTCCTTACATTTAGGGCAACAGAAAAATAGGTAAGCAAATGACCCAAAGCAGGGTTTCTCCACTGAGACTTTCCTGGTCACAATGATATCTGAGTTTTCTGACATGCTCCCCTTCCCTTCAGCTCTCCAGTACATGGCCATGTGACAGAGCTTGGAGGTGCCACATAGCTTGGACACAAAAGTGTGAGCTTATTCTGGAGAGTGTCCAGAATTCAGGAAGAAAACAGGAACTTAGAAAGATAGTAGGTTTTGCCCATTGATAAGGCTAGCCGCAATCCATTCATAAATTGGCAGTATGAATGCTGGGAAGCTTTCTACTAGACAGAACACATCCATGATGCATTCTTTTTCTAATACCAAGACCACAAACAGAGTGGGATACACAGTAATAGAAACACTCACCTTGTCAGAGGACATACTAGATAAAGTCCTCTCCAAACCAAACAAGTCGCCTTTCCTACATATTCTCAAACTCACACCCACACTCAAAAAGGCAGCACCTTCTCCAAAGTAGGTCTGTGACTATCCGGAGTGTCCTATGATGGGTGGGATATACTATATTTCCACGAAATGCACTGTGCTGTCTCAGTTCTGGTCTCCTTGGCCAACTCTGTGAAGTTGTCAGAAGTCACTGGTGATCCACTACCTGCTTTCTCAGGAAAGGCCCCTCTTCTTAGCTTTCCTGGCATTTGGCCATCCTCACATAACTAGGAACCAAGAAAGACTGACTCTGTCCTTGGTTTACCCAAACAAGTGAGACCACTGGAACTGGGACTGGAACTGGCTGTGGTCTCCTGGCTTCCTGAATCCCAAGTTTATAAAGTTCCATTACCAAGGAAGTTATGTGAGGTAACTTCCTTCAGGAAGTGAATGAAGTCACTGCCTTGGCAAACACTTTGTTCTAACAGTTGCTTCCAAGGGTCCCATGAGATGGAGGGTGCACCTACTTCCTGTGACATTTTCACAAGTTAGAATGATATATCAACCATAGGCACCTGGGAACAGCTCTCCACACAGGCTTGGTTTGGTCCATCTTCTCTACATTAAGAAGAGAGAGGCTGATTCAGACACATCCCTTCACCCTGACCAGGTTGTTTACGATGGAAGTTGACTTTTCCTCCCTCAGGTTCTTCATTGCTGCCTACATCTTCTCCATGGATTATTTCTGTATTGACCTTTGAGGTTCTCAGCAGGTGGAAGATCCCCTACACTCCTGATTGTAAGACCAACTCTGTCCCTGCTTTTCTGTAAAGTTAGATTGAGGGAACAGTGTATGGTTAGGGTAATAACAGGTTTGATTTGGGTTAGGAATCATTCTGCATGATGAATAATGGCAATGGGAACTTGTGATATTTACAAGAATATATAGGTGAAATATAAGTATGAATACAGAAGTCTAGGTAAGATTTGAAGCCCAGAAGAGCATTGGGTCCATGATTGGGATACTTAGCTTTGAAATACCTTCTGCACAGATGTCTCAGATAAATCGATAAAAAATGGCATAGGACCTTGTAAATTGGATGATCAAATGTAGAAGAAAACATCCACTTAAAAAGGGTAGTTGGTAGGATTGGAAAGATAGTCAGTAGGTTTAGGAAGAAGAGTGAGTATAGGATTTGCTCCAAAAGTTCTTTAGCAATAGGGTTTCTGGTAGAGAATGAATGTAAATGTCAGCACATATGATGAGTCAGTTACAATGATTAAC
The DNA here is from genome assembly GCF_048772815.1 of Callospermophilus lateralis. Taxonomy (NCBI): domain Eukaryota; kingdom Metazoa; phylum Chordata; class Mammalia; order Rodentia; family Sciuridae; genus Callospermophilus; species Callospermophilus lateralis. The sequence continues at coordinate 475,985 of NW_027512468.1, read as the reverse complement.
TGGGGAAAATATATAGGGAAGCAGATATCAATAGAGACAGGAAGAAATCAAGCAAAGTATAAATTGAGTGATAGGATTAGACATTTTCAGCATGGTAGATGTTGAATATACAATCTTAGAAAGAAACAAATATTTAGCAACAATAGGATTGACATTTGAGAGCATTAGGCAATCTGGACTTGGATGTTTTTAGTAATCCATGCTCACTTTCCATTTAGGCTTTGGTACAATCATAAGTGTGAACTTTGCATTTTGTGTCCAGAATATTACTGTGATAAAGTGTATATGTAGATCAGGTGACATGAGTATTTCTTCCACCAATTATGTGGTCAATATTTTGAAGATGTATAAATTAGTATTGGGTGTACAAATAGGTCTACACTGTGTCTACAAATATTGATAAAATGAATGAATAGACAATACTGTGAATAAATAATATAACTGGTTCCAACTTTAAATTATGGATTGAATTGATATCTTAAAATATACAGGAAATCTTATATTGATATACATACATTCATTACAACCATTTATAGATCTAATGGTAATATTAGGGTTATGATTTGCCATGAAGAGTGTGTGAGGTTTGCTTCAACATGATTATTGAAATCTAAAATGAAAAGTATTCTCATGAAAAGACCAGTCAAAAAACATGGAGGAATATATGTGTACTGAAGCAGGCAGTGATAGAAAGTGAAACAAATGCCTATAAATTTGCAAACTTGTGAATAAAATATTTATCCTATGATGTGCATAAACTGAAGAAATAGTCATGTAACATTGTTGAATAAAAATGAACGTCATAATACACATCATGTACCATAGTAATCTACTTGCATTGATGTTAAAGTGGGTCAGTTACTGTAGAAAAATTAGGACTTCTATGCACCATTCACTGAATTTAGATTTCAGTACTAGGTAACAATATGTATTTGAGGTGGATGAATATTTCTGAGAATAATTTTGTGAACATTTGATTATAAATCCACATACATAAATATGAATGCATTTAGGGATTGTATAATAAGACACATATATTTTATATTCTGAAAAATCTGGAAAGTGTGTGTGTATACACACACACACACACACACACGCACACGCACAGACATTAAAAGGTAGCAATATATATGCGAATCGAAATTTATCATGAAATATATATCATTCACAGATCCAAAAATATTCATTTTACTGAACATGGATTTATGTATTATCTTGTTCAACTAGGAAGCTCACCCATAGTTTTAATTTTCAGTTCCAACAACGTTCAGGAGGAGTGATCTCTTTTGACAATTTGTATCTGCCAAGTCTGCCACCTCACAAAAGTGTACATGTGTTACCAGGTAGGATTCTATATGTGCATACAAAAATACATGTGCTGAATAGGATACAGATAAAGAGCGACAGGAATTCACGTATTTGTTATCTTTAAAACACACGGAGAACTACTTCAATTTAATATTGACTTGATTTATAACACCTACCCTTTATCATACAAAAGGTAAGTCCAGCTATACACCATGCCTCCTCTGAACTGCTTGTATTTCTATTCTGTTTTGGTTATTTTGCTCCATCAATTTAGGATTGCCACAGTCTGGCTGGGCACAATTCAGGAGCCACTTGTCAAAAGCTAACTTTATTTTTAGAACCACACACGCCAAAAAATAGCTCCTCGGGAAAAACACTCAGAGCACAACTGCCACCACCGGCTTCCCACAAGCTCTCAACCTCCTCACTCCTCCTGCTCTTGAGGTCGATTGGCTGGGTTCTTTGAGCAGAGCCAAAAAAGTCCCCCAAGAAGCAGCTCCATAATTTGAAAGGGTGGGGAAACAGCCCAATGGACATCACCGCAGAGGAGCCAATCAGCTAGATGTTGCTGAGGCCGCTGTGAGCCAACCATCAGCTGGCAGTCTGAAAGTTTGCTTTGGCCCCCTGGGCTGTGGCTCTCAACATCTAACCCTCTCTGTTTAAACAACAAGCATGTGGCTTAGGGACCGTGCCTGCCTTAGGTTGTCCAATAGTACATATGGTCCTTACCCATTATCGAATGAGCTGACCTCAATGTGTCAGCCTCCTGTCTTAGATTGGTACCATTGTAATTGGATCTTACCCATCACTGACTACAGGTCCAGTATACATCCACACCTGTGGAGAGGTCTTTGTACCAGGGGCGGGTGAGGTTCTTTGCCTCATCTCTGTTGGCACCCAAATTTTAGCTGAACGACCATGACAAGCAGAAGGGAGGAAGATACACCAAGGCAATTGATGGCTCTTTTTGAAAAAATTGTACCACCGATGACATCATCAGAGAAATACCCCAACACTACCACAAGTCGCTGCACCAACAGATAGTTCACAATGCATGCAGGTGAGTTCACAATGCATACAAGTGATACATAGTCCAGGCAAGTTCTGCAAGCAGTTCAGTGATGGCTATTGCAGAAGCTGTAGATTGGTTTTATCTTTGTCTTCACATGCACTGGGATGAAGTTAGAAATTCTGGCAACAATGCCTAAAGAAAGAATTATGTAACATTCCAAAAGGCACTAAAAGAAAACAATTTTCTTAACAATTTACATTGTCTCGAAGAGAATTATTAAATATAATGCAAAGAAAAGGTGGATCCAACATGGCGGCGGGCAGAGAGGCTGCGCTTTTAATGGACTCACAGTGATGGGGTCATAAAGTCGCAAGGATAACTCTTGGATTCTACCAACGGAGATTCTCCTAGCAAAATTCCACTGAAGGGAGACCGCCCGGGAGCTACTAGAATTTTTTTGAAGCATCTGTGTGACCCGGATGAGCGGGACCCTGCCACTAGACGCGGAGTTCGAGAATCACCAGCCACAGTCCGCGCACTGCGGGCACAGCTGCAGATCCATCCACCCGCCCGCAGCCAAAGTGACTGGGTCCTGCTAGACGCTGAGACACAGCTTGGCAGGAATAAGTCTTTAGCCAAGCCTCCACGCGCCAGGAGCTGAGGCGAACCGGGCCGGGCCAGTGCCACCCCTCCCCTCGGTCAATCCGGCAAGAAGCCTGGGGCCCGCCATAGCAGAGAGTTGACGTCATCGGAGTTCGGCTGGCGAAATTCCTTCCCAGCAGAATCCACTTTCGCAGGTGCGTGACTCCCCATACTGATACAAGCAGCCAGGAAACTTCATTGACTTCTCAGGGGTCATGTCCGTAGGGAAGCAGAGGGGAGCCCAGACCCCAAGGCCCCCATATCACCAGCGGTGACCCATAAGGTCTTAGCCGCCAGTTTACCACAGCACTGGGGCTTAAAAGGGACACTCGGTGGGGCTGCAAGTGTAACTAGATCTCTGGAGAATCACTTCTGGGAAACAGGACCTGGCTGGCAGGCTGACAGGAGGAAGGGGGTTAAGAGCTGGAGAAGTGAAATGGCTCTGGACTGACAAGTCTGAGAAACCCCCAGAAGACGCAGTACAGGGATAGCTCTCGGCAGGTAGAGAGCAGACACTCCGCTTGGAAGGCACAGCTCTGCCTACTGGAAGAGAAGAAGGTGGATCTCTAAGACTTTAATTTTTTTGTTGTTGTTGTTGTTGTTGCTGTTGTTGATATTTTTTTCTCTCCTTCTTCTCTCCCTGTTCCTTTCCCCCCTTTTCCTTCTCTCTTTCTATCCCATTTCAAGTTTTATTGTTCTTTTCATTCCCCTCTAATCTATCTCTCCCTCTATCATTTTTTCTTTTTAAGAGCACCTTCATTCTCCTACCGCCCAACTCTCATCCCAAGCATTACATCTTCCATTGTGTGTAATTGTCTAAATGCAAATAGGTGAATGTCTCGAGGCTGTCTATAAGACTCCTAAATACCTAGCTACTACCAACACCCTGATCCAATTGCCTGGTAGTATCCACCTTCAGTGGAGCAATCTTCTAAAGTAGCCAAGTCATACTAACCATTGTACCACCAGAGCACCCAACCTAAACATATAGTCCTAAGAACAAACAGCAAATCATTATATGCATACAGAACCTAGAAGCCTTATATGAATTGAATGAATCAGCTTTAAAGTACAACAAAGCCCAAAATTTCTAGGCATAATCTCCCACCACAAAAGAGAGACAACAGAGATATACAAAGCCAAAACAAATGTATAGGAGAAAGCAGTTACAAAGCAGTCAAACAGAGCTGGAAAGCAACGTGAACAATATGAAAAAACAAGGGAAAAAGGGTTACGAACAATGCAGTACAATCTAAATATACAGGAGGACTTAGAAGAATCAGAAATATGGACAGGGAAAGAAATCAAGGCATTCCTAATTCAGATGGAACGGAATATTAGAGAAGACATGAGACAGAAAATCCAAGCATTGAAAGTATATTTTGAAGAGGAACTAACCACACAAATTAAATCCACAAAGAATGAGCTTTATCAGGAGATAGAGGTTTTAAAAATAATCAAGTTGTAATCATAGAAATGCAAGAAACCGTAAATCAGATTAAAAGTGCTAATGAGAATATTACAAACAGACTAGATCAAGTAGAAGTCAGAACATCAGATAATGAAGACAAAGTATATCAACTTGAAAAGAATATAGTCAACACAGAAAAGATGCTGAAATCAAACATATAACACAAAACACAAGTGTGCACACCTAATATAATACATACAACACATGACATAATATTAAAGGCCTTATGACTTTTTACAGGTGAAATCTCCATTGCAATGTCTAAAAACTCTATTGTCCAAAAATAGAACTGATCAGCAAAACATTAACCTAGGTCTGTATGAGCTAAAAAAAAAACAAAATAAAACTTCATGATATGAGAAAGGGCAATGATAAAATAGATGTTGAAAAAAACATTCTGGTTCTGTCACAGATGTAAGAACAGCCAAACTGGAGTTCTGGATATCAGCTCTTATTGATTTGAGCCAAATCATCTTATTTTTGGTCTGTAGAAATCTCTTTAGTTAATCTCTCTGGAATCCAAATTGGCTACTCTTCTCCCTGTAGAAACACAAAAACAGACCCCGGACTCCAGACAATAACTGGGTCAGGACCTTTCCATTGTTCTGTTAGAATATCCTTCCAAAGTACCTTGGGCTTATGTACATTATTTGGACATATATGCCTTTCTGCAGCACTAAGCCCTGATGAACCCAAATTTAAAAAGTTTAGAGTAAAAGGGTTATTTTAAGTTTATCTTTGGGGAATATATACCCCTTCCCAATTCCTTCTTTTTGCTTTAATATGTATGTTTTAATAGTTTGATGTGATATTTCAACTATGCCTTGTCCCTGTGGATTGTATGGGATTCCTGTTATATGAGTAATGCCAAATGATGAGCAAAATTGTTTAAAAGAGGTAGAAATATAACCAGGGGCATTATCTGTTTTTAACTCTTTTGGAACGCCCACAGTGGCAAAATTTTGTAAGCAATGAGCTATAACATCTTTAGTTTTTTTCTCCAGCAAGAAGGGAGACCATCAAAAATCCAGAAGAAGTATCAACTGTAACATGCAAATATTTTAATTTTCCAAATTCTGGCAAGTTTGTGACGTTCATCTGCCAAATATGGTTAGGTATCAATCCTCTAGGATTGACTCCAAGATTAACTTGTGGTAAAAAGGTCACACAATTTTGACATTGTTTTATTATTTGTCTAGCTTGTTCCTTAGTTATTTTGAAATGCTTTTGTAAAGTATTAGCATTGACATGGAACTTTTTATAAAAATTTATAGCTTCTTCTAGTGTAGAGAAAATATGTATATATGTCATGTGTTGTTTTATCTACTAAATAATTGCCCAAACTAAGGGCTCCAGGCATTCCTGTATGTGTCCTGAAATGTCCTATAAAGAACGGATCTTTCCTGTCCCAGATTAGACTTTGTATAGTGGAAAGCAAAGAGAAAAGAGTAGAGGAAGGGGAAATCCTTCCACCTTCAAGTGATACTATAGCAATAACTATATACTGATTATCGGAAAATAAATTAATTACAGATGCTTTAAGCATCACAAAAGCTTGTAATACTGCATTAAGCTCTACATTTTGAGCTAATTGTTTTCGTACTAAAAATGTAAAAGTTTGATCAGGTGTAACTATTATTGCTGTACCATTATTTGACCCATCAGTGAATATATTTGTAGCATTTATAATAGGTGTTTTTCTTCTCATTTTTGGAAAAATTACATGATGTGATGACCAAAAAGACAATAAAGGATTAGATGGTAAGTGGTTATCAAATGAAACATTAGATTTGCACATGATTATTGCCCAAGTATTTAACTAATTATCTAACTCATCAATTTGATTCATAGTATATGGAGTAATAATTTTATTGGAAGACATTCCAATCAGTCCCTTTGCTGCTTTTATTCCTTTGAGTATTAATTGTCCTAAAGCCTCAGTATACCTAGTAAGAATAGTGTTAGGAGAACAAGATAAATGTATTCATAATAATGGACCTTCTTGCCAAAAATACTTCTGTAGGAATATTTTTTTGGTGGTAGTACAATAAATAATAAAGGCATTCTTAAATCAATTCTATCCAAATGAATATTTTCCATACATTTTTCAATGATTTTTAATGCCTTTCTTGCTTCAGGTGTTAACATTCGGGGTGCATTTGGATCTGATAGACCTTTTAGGATATCAAATAAAGGTTCAAACTCTCCTGTTGGTATACCTAGATAAGGCCTTATCCAATTTATGTCTCCTAATAACTTTTGAAAGTCATTAAGTGATTTGAGTTGATCTATTCGTATTTGAATTTTTGGTGGATGGACCATGATTGAGGATAAAAGAACTTCTAAATAATTAATTGAAAAATTTAATTGTACTTTATCTATTGCTATCTCTAGTTTATAATTTTTTAATAAGTTTGTAAGTGTGGCATAACATTCTAGCAATGCGTTTTTAGCTTTCTGTGCTAATAATACACCATCCATATAGTGAAATATTTGTAGTTCAGGATTTTGATTTCTAAGTGCCTGGATTAATTTGTTAACATAAATTTGACACATAGTTGGACTGTTAGCCATCCCTTGAGGGAGCACTTTCCATTTGGATCTCTGATCAGGACCTTCATGATTCAGTGCAGGGATAGTAAATGCAAACCATGGACTATCCTCAGGATGAATTGCAATTGAATAAAAACAATCTTTAATATCTATAATTAAAACATACCAGGTTTTTGGCAAAGCAGAACATTGAGGAATTCCCAAATGAGCAGGTCGCATAATAACCGTCTCATTATTAATGGCTCTTAAATCTTGCAATAATCTCCATTTACCAGATTTCTTTTTGATGACAAAAATGGGAGTATTATGGGGAGATACAGACGGTTGTATATGTCCTTCCGCTAATTGTTGTTTCACCATGTCATGGGTTGCTTGTACCTTTTCTTTAGTCAGGGGCCACTGAGGAACCCATACTGGTATTTCTGATTTCCAAGTAGTTTTTATTGTCTTAGTGGCCCTTTCTTAAAATCCAACCCATGTCTGTCTGTTCTTTGATCTATTTGTATTGGGGCTGCTATACCTTGTTCTTGTTTTTCTAATCTTTTTCCTTTCCTAAAACCTTGTCTAACCATAATTGTGGGTACATTTTGATTGATGTTATTTGTTAATGTCAAACCTAATCGATCTAGGACATCTCATCCCCATAAATTTATGGGAAGATGATCCATACATATGGCTGTTTAGTTCCTTCACATCCTTCAGGATCCTTCCAATCTAATACCATTGCTCTTCTATGGGGATTAGTCACCAATCCTAGGCCTTGAAGCATTTGAGTGTATTGTTGCAATGGCCAATGTTTTGATGAGAGATGATGCTAAGTTCTTGATGAGAGATGATGCTAAGTTCTGCATCTGTATCCAATAGCCCATTAAATTCATGTCCTTGAATATTTAGTTTTAGCATGGGGCGAGAATCTAAATTTAAAGAAACATAGCCCAATCTACACGTGTGGAGCCTAATCCCTTGGAACCTCTTTCTACAGCATGACTGAAAAATTTATCATGTAGGCTTGGTATTATTAGTAACTGTGCTATTCTGTCTCTTGGTGAAATTACAGATATACCCTTTGGAGAACTGGCTATAATTTTTAATTCACCTTCTATGGTCTACAAGCACGGACACAGAGAGATACACAGACATAGAAACACTTGCCTTGCCAAAGGACTTACTAGACACAGTTCACCCCAAAGCAAACATTCTGCTTTTCCTACCTATTGTCAGAACATGATACAAAACCACAAACTCACACCCATACCCACAAGTCACCTCCTTCCCCAAAGTAGGTCTGTGACTATCCAGAGTTTCCTCTGACTGGTGCGCCATAATATTTTCCCACGAAATGGCCGGTACTGTCTCAGATCTGGTCTCCTTGGCCAACTCTGTGAAGTTTTCAGGAGCCAGCTATTTCCTGCTTTCTCAGGAAAGGCTCCACTTCAGAGCTGTCCTGGCATTTGGCCATCCTCACATCAGTATGTACCAAGAAAGACTGACACTGTCCTTAGTAAATCCAAACAATGAGCCTACTGGGACTGAGACTGGGACTGGCTCTGTGTCCTGGGCTTCCAGTTCAGAGAGTTCCATCACCAAGTAAGTGAGGTAGGTCACTGCTGGCTTGTGGGAAGCCGGTGATGGCAGTTGGGTTCTGAAGGTTTTCCTCAGGAGCTGTTTTGTTTGGCATGTGTGGTTCTTAAAATAAAGTTCGTTTCTTTTGTCAAGTGGCTCCTGAATTTTGCCCAGCCAGACTGTGGCATTTGGAGGGCCACAAGGGGAATGAGTGAGGGTAAGTGATAAGGTAAACTGCTCACCTCTGAAGGCAGGGCGAGAGGATGGGAAGCCATTTTAAAATTCCTCTTTTGTTTTGCTTCACTTTTGTTTTAAGTTGCCTGTCCCTGGAGATGGGTAAGATGGAAGAAAAACCACTCACATCTGAGGAACTGATTGAGAGAAAAAAGAGATGGACATTTCAGGAGGATAGAAAAGCTATTATAATGATTTTCTGTTGTTCCACTTTTGTTTCATTCTGGTTCAGTTTTGTTTGGTGATATCTTCTTGGGTTGTATTATAGTTATAGTAGAAATATTCAAGTAAAAGAGAAGGTCTCTCAAGCTAGTCAGACAGAGATAAAAATTCAATTAAAAGAGAAGGTCTCTCTAGCTAGTTAGACAGAGGAAAAAAACAGGTGATTGATCCTGATAATGTGTCTGAATCAGCCTCTTGGACCTGTGTGAGGCTGTGGCTTAGATTCTCATCACCTGATGGATCATTCCGTGTGTGAATCCATACCCAAAATGGCCAAATGAGCAGTCCCTGTGGATGAAGTCTCTTGCCTTCCTCTGTAAGGCTACTGACCTCCATCAAGTGAGAATACGCATCCTTTGTGTCAAATGGGTTCTTCAAAGCCCTGGAGAGTCTAGCACATAGGTTCTTTGGTTTTCTCATGAATCCAATTCACATAAAAATATCTACACCTGACAGTCAGTAGGCCTCAAATTGGAGAAGCAGAGGTGTGTTAAGGGCAGGCCTATTTGATCACACCTGGTTCACAGGAAGGGTGTCCAGGCCACCATGACTTTAGGCAATGAGGGGCAAGAGAGCTTATTTTGGACACTGTCTTGGACTTCGCCACTCATGTAAACCTCCAGACAGAACTTAGTATGAGAGTGTATATATGGAAGAAGATGAGGACCACGTGGGAGTGTTTTGGTTTTAATTGTGGTCATTTGTGTGGTAGTTGGAAGATATGACTGGGTACACCTGGGCTGAACTCTGGTGTGATTCCCCTTAAAGACTGAGTTCTGGAACTGACTTAGAGAAGTGTTATCATGAAATATGTTGGGATTTCAGTTGGTCACGCATGAGAGTCGCCCTTGGAAACCGAGATCTAGGCCCAGGTTTGCTTTCCACAGAGCACTGGGAATCTCAGCCAGGATATCACATGGTTTTATTCTGAAAGACATGGCAGCCATATTTGAGAGTCAAAACACAAATGGACCTCACATTGTAGACAGCAATAGCCCTGGCTTCCTGTGAAATTTTGGCCACTCTTTGGAAGCCTTGCCTGTGAGATTTCTCCAGAGCTTTCATTGAAATGAGCTTCCTCACCATTTAATTGTTCCTGAATGAAGTTAAACACACAGTGCCTCCAACATCATTCTTGAAAAATGGCTAGATAAATACCATGAAATTTTTGAAATTCCCTTGACCATGAAAATGGTGTAGAACAGAGATGCCAGTAAGCTGGAGCCTGATGTGAAGTGGGCCTAGAAAAGTCGTGTGCAGGTGTGTGATAAAATATCTGTGGTGGGGCCATGTGGATCTGCCATTGGCTTCCAAATGGCTTGTGACTGACATGGTGCACCCAGCAGACCCTTCTATGTAAAGGCATCTTGTTATATGGAGAGTTTTCAGGGCAATGTTCAGAATCAGATTGCTATGGTCAAGGATGGGATTGAAGCCTGGTTGGTGCATTATCCTGCAGACCCTGACACACCACACGTGACAGAACTCCCTTTAGCACTGTGTCCCAGTTGAACTCCTTGTATTTTGTGAAGCAAATACCAAACTCACATTGCAGCAGCAAGAAACACATCGACAAGTGGAGGATTGCTGGATGGCTTTACAGTCCACACGGAAAGATTTTCCCCCCAGTGGCCACAGTTTACCTACAAAGAGAGAATTCAGCACTGCTGCCTCATGTTCATTAGAAAATAAGAAACCATGTCCTCCAGGTCACTTAGATACATACCTAGCTTTGATGGTCTCTCTACAAAAAAAGCTAAAACTCCTGACAACAACAAATATTTCAAGTGCCCAAACTCAGAGGCAGTTTCACCAGAAGTCTTTAGTCCAGCAGAGCTCCATTTTTGTGGAGTATTTACCTGTCCCTTACTTTTGGAAACTCCTCTGCCACCTTCAAGGTTGTGAACTCTTGAGCATATTACATTCCAGATATGTATTCACAGATTTTCTAACTCTTCCACTCTAATTGTGTTTTACTTGGGGTGAAGGTAAAGTCAAGGCATTGTTCTGGATTAGAGTGCGAAGATTTTTGTGAAGCACATATTTACATACACATTGGATTCATTTTCCTATTTTCCATTCAAAATGCTGAATGCCTGACACTAACCCATACCCTACTAGACTCTGACTACTAATTCAAATATGATGGAGAAAAATAACCCAAACCGAATAGAAATACAAGCAGTTTAGACGAGGCATAGTGTACTGCTGGACTTGCCTTTTGCATTATACAGGGTAGGACTTATAAATCTAGTCAATATTTTGTTGAAATAGTTCTCCATGTGTTTTTAAAGTTAACAAATAGATGAATTCCTTTCTGCATTTCTCTGTAGCCAATTCAGCACATGTAATTTCATATGCACATATTGAATCGTACCTGTTATCACATGTACATTCTTGTGAGGTGGCTGACTTTGCAGATACAAATTGGGAGAAGAGATCACTCCACCTAAACACAGTTGGAACTGAAAATTCAACCTATGGGTGAGCTTCATAGATGAACAACATGATAAATAAAATCATGTTCAGTATAATGAATATTTTTGGATCAGTGGATGATATACATTTCATCATGAATGTCGATTTCCATATATATTGCTACTTTTTAATGTCTGTGTGTGTGTGTGTGTGTGTGTGTGTATACACTCTCCAAGTTTTTCATAATATTAACTATATGGGTCTTAATGTACACTCCCTAAATTCATTCGTATTCATGTATGTGGATTTATAATCAAATATTCAAGAGATTATTCTCAGAAATATTCATCCACCTAAAATACATATTTGTTTCCTAGAACTAAAAACTAACTTCTGTGAATGGTGCATACAAATCCTAATATTTCTACAGTAACTGACCCAGTTTAACACCAATGCAAGTAGATATTTATGGAACGTGATGTGTATTTTGATGTTCATTTTTAGTCAACACTTGTACATTACTATTTCTTCAGTTTATGCACATCATAAGATATATATTTCATACACAAGTTAGCAAATTTATAGGCATTTGTTTCACTTTCAATAACTTCATTCTTCAGAACACATCTATTCCTCCATGTTTTTTGACAAGACTTTTCATGAGACTTCTTTCTAAACACATTATATTCGATTTCCATAATCACTTTTGAAGCAAAACTCACACACTCTTCATGATGAAATATCACCCTAATATTACCATTAGAAGTATAACTGGTTGGAATGAATGATTTAATATCAATACAAGATTTTCTGTATATTTTCAGATATCAACTCAGTCCATTATTTAAAGCAGACCAATTATATTATTTATTCACAGTATGGTCTATTCTTGCATTATCTCTATATTCTTAGACAGATACTACACCACATTCTACCCCCAATACTCATTTATACGTCTTCAAAATATTGTTCCCAGAAATGGTGGAAGAAATACTCATGTCACCTGATCTACATATACATTTTATCACAGTAATATTCTGGAAAATAAAGCAAAGGTCACACTTATGATTGTACCAAAGCCTAAATTTAAAGTGAGCATGGATTTCTAAAAACATCCATGTCCAGGTTGCCTAATTCTCTCAAATGTCAATCCAATTGTTGACTACATACTTGTTTCTTTCTAAGATTATATATTCAAACTCAACCCTGTTGAAAATGTCTAATCCTATCACTCACTTTAAACTTTGCCTGATATCCTAATGTCTCTATTGATATAGGCTTTCCTTCATAATTTCCCAGTTCATCATTTTGACTGTTCATTTGTGCTGACATTTACATTCACTCTCTACCTGAAACCCAATTGCTAAATAACTTTTGGTCCAAATCCTATACTCACTCTTCTTTCTGAATCTACCGACTATCTCCCAAATCCTACTGACTATCCTTTTTTGAATGGATGTTCTCTTCGACATTCAATCATTCAAGGTACAAGGTCCGATGCCATTGTGTACTGATTTATCTGAGACATCTGTGCAGGACATAATTCAAAGATAAGTCTCCCAATCAAGGCCCCAATCCCTTTCTGGGCTTCAAATATTACTTAGATTTCTGTTTTCATACATATATTTCACCTCTATATTTTTATAAATATTGCAGATTTCCAATACCATTATTCATCCAGCAAAATGATTCCTAACCCAAATCGAACAAGTAATCAACCCAAACCATATACTATTCCCTCATTCTAACTTTATAAAGGAGCAGGGAAAGTCTTGGTCTTACAATATAGGAATGTAGGGGATATATCACCTGCTGAAAACCTCAAAGGTCAATGCAGAAATAATCCCTGGAGAAGATGTAGGCAGCTATTAAGGACCTGAGAGAGCAAAAGTCATCTTCCATGGAAAACAACCCTGTCTGGAGAGGGGTTGTTTCTGACTCAGTGTCTCTGTTCCTAATGTACAGAAGATGGACCAATCCAGGCCTGTGTGGAGAGCTGTTCACGGGTGCCTATGGGTGATATACTATTCTAACTGGTGAGAGTGTCACGAGAAATAGGGACAGCATCTATCTCATGGGACCCTTGAAAGCAACTGTTAGGAAAAAGTGGTTGCAAAGGCAGTGACCTCATTCAGTTCCTGAAGGAAGTGACCTCATCTCTATTCCTTGGTGATGGAACTCTCTGAACTTGTGAAACAGGAATCCAGGCACCCAGAGCCAGTCCTAGTCCCAGTCCCAGTGGGCTCACTTGTTTCGATATTCCAAGGACAGAGACAGTCTTTCTTGGTATCTATTGATGTGAAAATGGCCAAATGCCAGGAAAGCTTTGAAGACTGGCCTTTTCAGAGAAATCAAGTAGTGGCTTACCACGGGCTCCTGACAATTTCACAGAGTTGGCCAAAGAGACCAGATCTGAGACAGGACAGGCCATTTTGGAGGTACATAGTAAGGCTCACCAGTGAGAGTACACTCCGAATAGTCACAGACCTACTTGGGGGAAGGCGATGCCTTTGTGGTTTTTGTTGTGTGTTTGTGGTTTTATCTCATGTTCTGAGAAAAGGTAAGAAAGGTGGTTTGCTTGGTTTGGAGTGAACCGTTTCTAGTAAGTGATTGGACAAGGCAAGTGTTTCCATGTCTGTGTATCCCAATGTGTCTGTTGTTGTAGACATTAGAAAAGAGAATGCATCAATGTATGGGTCCTGTCTAGTAGAAAGCTTCCCAGCATCAATCCTGCCCAATTTATGAATGGACTGTGGCTTGCATTATCGAAGGGCAACACCTACAAACTTCCTTAGTTCCTGTTTTCTTTCTGAATTCTGGCTACACTCAAGAATATGCTCATGGTTTTGTGTTCAAGATATTTACCACCTCCAAGCTCTGTGATATGGCCATGTACTGGATAGCTGGAGGGAATGGCGAGCATCTCAGAAAACTCAGATATCAGTGTGACCAGTAAAGTCTCAGTGGAGAAACCCTGCTATGGGCCTTTTGCTTACCTATTGTTCTTTTGCCCTGAATGTCAGGAAGGGCTTTGCCTCACGCCACACATTTGTGAAGCCTGAAGAAACCAGTTTTCAAATGGAAATGAGTGGGCATCACCTGTGGCTCTTTGCTTAACTGCTTTGGAAAGGGATGTGTCTTAATCAGTCTCTTGGCCCTGTGTGAGGCTGTGGCTTAGATTACCAACACCTGGTGGATGTAAAGAAAGATCCCATGTGTGCATACAAAATCAAAATGGCAAAAATTGCAGTCATTGTAGATGAAGTCTCTCGCCTTTCTCTGTAAGGTTCCTGACCTCCAACAAGTGGGTATAGGGATCCTTTGGGTCAAATGAATTCTTCAAAACCATGCAGAGGCTAGTCCATAGGTGCTTCGGTTTTTTCTTGACTCCATTTCACATAAAGAATCTAAATGCCAAAGTCAGAATGCCTCAAATTGGAGAAGTGGAAAATTATTAATGGCAGACCTGTTTGATCACTCCTGGTTCACAAGAAGGGTGTCCAGGCCACCGTGACTTTAGTCACACACACACACACACACACACACACACACACACACACACACATATATATATATATACTCTCCAGATTTTTCAAAATATGAAACATGTGTCTTATTTTACACTCACCAAATTCATTCATATTCATATACGTAAATTTATAATCAACTTTCCAAAGATTATTCTTAGAAATATTCATTCACCTGAAAAACATATTTCTTTCCTATACTGAAAAGTAACTTCAGTGAATGATGCACACAAATCCTAATATTTCTACAGTACCTGACCAAGTTTAACATCAATGCAAGTAGATTCCAATCGGACATGATGTGTATTTTGACGTTCATTTTTATTCAACACTGGTAGATTACTATTTCTTCAATTAATGCACATCATAGGATATATATTTCATCCACAAGTTAGAAAATTTATAGGCATTTGTTTCACTATCAATCACTTCCTGCTTCAGAGCACATGCATTCCTCCATGTTTCTTGACTGGTCTTTTCATGAGAAAAGGGATGGACAAGGCAAGGTAAGGCAACTAAGATAGCACCGAAGACAAGGAAACAGTCCTATTTGGTTACAACCGGATTTAGAGGGCATTGCTTCTGTTGTAATCATTTAATCCTCTGCACCCCAAGTTTAAATTGTTTCAGAATTTTGTACCCAACATGTAAGGGAGGGGCTCAGAAGTTCACAGTCTGCAGAAGTTCATAAAAAGCAGTTTTTGTTTCTGTTTTTTTTTCTCTGTTCTGGGCAAGTTAACATTTTAAGGACACCGGGAATGGGGCAGAGCTATTTTCTTCTCTTTTTTTTTTCTCTCTGCCAGCTGTTACCATGAAGCCCAGTTGGTAACGTCTTTATCTTAGAAATGTAGCCATCTCTGTGAAGCCCCAGCTCAAGCTCAGAGGCCTTGTTTACATATTGCCAGCATTGTGACTGACTCTTTCCAAACACATTATTTTTGATTTCCATAATTACTTTTGTAGCAAAACTAACATATCTTCATGATAAACCGTAACCCTAATATTAATATTAGATGTATCATTGGTTGGAATGAATGATTGTATATAAATATAAGATTTCTTATATATTTTCAGATATCTATTCAATCTGTTATTTAATGTGGAACCAGTTATATTATTTATTCACTTATGGTCTATTCATGCATTATCTCTATATTCAATGACACAGTGTACACCTTTTTGTACCCCCAATACCCATTTATATGTCTTCAAAATATTGCTCCCCGAAATAGTGGAAGAAACACTCATGTCACCACATCTACATATACATTTTATCACAGTAGTATTCTGGAGACAAATGTAAAGGTCACACTTGTGATTGTACCAAAGCCTAAATGGAAAGTGAGCATGGATTACAAAAAACATCCATGTCAAAGTTGCCTAATGCTCTCAAATGTCAATCCTATTGGTGACTACATTTTGTTTCTTCTTAAGATTATATATTCTAACTCAATTCTGTTGAAAATGTCTAATTGTATCACTCACTTTATACTTTGCCTGATTTTGTAATGTCTTTATTGATATCTGCTTTCCTACATATTTTCCCCACTTCATTATTGTGACTGTTCACATGTGCTGACATTTACATTCACTCTCTAACCGAACCCCTATTGCTAAAGATATTGTTTTCCAAATCCTATACTCACTCTTCTTCCTAAACCTACCAACTATCTTCTTAATCTTACCGACTATCCCTTTATGACTGGATTTTCTCTTCTACATTCAAACATCCAAGTAATGTTCCTGCAAGCGTTGGAGGAAGAGATCACCAAGAGAGTGTCTCATGCAACAGCAAGGGGTTAATTGGGGGTCCAGCAAGCTGGGGCTCAGAGCTCACATGAATAGAGCAGAGAGCTCTGAGAACAGCTTAAGCAGAGCTTATATACTTTCCTTGGAGAGGGCAGGGACGGAAATTTATTGATGGGTCAGAGAGAGTGGGCGGTTAGTGTGAAAGTGGGTGAGGGAATACATTCTGCAATTTGACAGTTGGGGACAGCACAATCTGGGAACAAGATTACAAACAGTTCTAAAGATTTCAACAGTGTTTTGTTAAGCATACAGAAAAACAGGAAGTTACAAGTACCTTTTTTATTAACCTTTCATTCCGCACTTCTTCTTCTTGCTACTTTTAATCATAAAAGTGATTATTGGGGCGTGTCACATTCTATGTCTGCTAGTGGGGTATTACCATAAGTTTAACTTGTCCAATTTGAGCTTGGAGTAAAGAAATTACATGGTTGAGCAAACAGGGTTTTATAGTTAGAAATAATATGAGGATTATTATTGGACAGGCCAGGGTTGATAAAAGCGTAGATAACCAGGGGGACTGTGTGAACCAAGACTCAAACCACCCTTTTTGGGCCTCTCTCTCTCATTGACGCTTTTCAAGGCATCCTTTTATTTTACTCATAGGTTTTTTTTACAACCTCAGTATGGTCGGCATCAGAACAACATTCTTATATCAATGCAGCACAAAGGCCCCCTTCTCTCATGAAGAGGAGGTCCAACCCTCAACTGGTGTGTAAAACAAATTCAGATACAGATGTTAAAGATTCCTGCAAAGCTGTGATGGAGGTTTCTATTATCTTTAAGTTTTGGTCTCTTCCTGCTTCTATTTGGGTCATTTGTTGTGTACCATGGAGCAGGGCAGTGGTTCCTGTGATTACCCCTGCCGCAACTCCAATTCCTAATATGATGGCTAAAGTGAGGGATATATGTTTCCAGTGGAACCGGGTTGTATGCCCCCCTGTTTGAACTTCAAATGAACCTGGGTCATTATAGAGCAATCTGGGACACATCTTCACCATTACACAATTAATCTAATCTGTTGACCATTTCATGAAAACATAAACAATGTTTAAGTATATAGAATTATACTGTTGTAGGGACGGACAAGGCACGGCACTTAAGATAGCACCAAAGACAGGGAAACAGTCCTATTTGGTTGCAACCGGATTCAGAGGGCATTGCTTCTGTTGTAATCAATTAACTCCCTGAACCCCAAGTTTAGGTAGTTTCAGAATTTTGTACCCAACATGAAAGAGAAGAGACTCAGAAGTTCACAGTCTGCAGAAATTCAAAAAAAGAAGCTTTTTTTTTTTTCTGTTTTCTCCTCTATTGTGGTCAAGTTAACTTTTCAAGGACACCTGGGAGGCAGAGAGCTTTTTTTTTTTCCTTTTCTTTTATCCCCCTGCCAACTGTTACAATGGAGCCCAGTTTGTAACTTTTTATCTTAGAAATGTAGCCATCTCTGTGAAGCCCCAGCTCAAGGCCAGAGGCCTTTTTCACACATTCTGTGAAAAACTATTAAGGGGGTGTCTAGCTTCGGAGTGCTGATTTTTCCAGCCAGTAGCCAAGTAGAACAGGGCAACAGAAAAAGAGGAAGTTAATCTACACTGAACTCATTTATAGAGACTCTTTTGCTGAAAGTCCTAAAGTCAGCCATGGTGAAGACTTCTGGAGAAGTTCAGTGAAGATTTTTCTGTGGGCCTGGTACAGATGGGAAAGACGGGGAAGGCGGGGGGTGAGAGCAGCACCGTGGATCTGAGAATAAGGAAGGAGAAATGTAAAAGAATAATGGAAAGGGTTTTGGGATTTTCCTAGCAACATAAATTGAGCAGTAGAACCGGTAGAGCAGAAAGGAAGACAGGAGTGAATATCCCAAAAAGCCTGTGAGGGACTTTAAATTCTTAGTAACCTGTTTTCAGTGATGACAAAGCAACTTTAAAGGCCATTTTCATTACATCTTCCATAGGGGTCTGAGGGTTCTCCTAAGCTGGTTTGAGCTTTGGGTTAGGTGGTAAGAGGATCTGGTGGGACCCGGTGTGGGCACTGACAGGAAAAGAGAGAAGTGAGTGGGTGGATGGGTACCTCAGTACCTGCTACCTCAGCAAGGGGGCAATGCTCTGAGAACCGGCAGAGGTTTCGGTTTTTGATCTAGTAATTGGAGAAGAGAAATCAGGTTTTCTGAGGTGGGACTGACAGCAGAGTGTATGGAGCAGAAGGCTGAGTTTGAGGAACTATTGGAGAAGCATAGTTCAGGATGTGAGCGAAAGAGGAAAAAGGCCTTCACATAGGGGAATTTCCTTTCACCCTTTTGAGCACTTGCAGAAGTTAAAAAGGTCACACAGAATTTGAGGATCTAGAGACTCCTCTGGGGGCCATCAGTTTGGGTTTTCTAAGTGGTAATATGGCCAATGCTGTGTACTGAATTTGATGAGGATTTTGGGTTCCACCAGGTAGCCCCTGTATGCTCAAATCCCCATGACTTACAGAAGAAGTCGGCTTTTCCCCCACACAGCCATGGCGGTTTGTGGCTTTGATACTCTGCCGGGCAAACATACTAATATAGTCTAGCCAACCTGCATCTGGCTTGCCTGTCCCTACAACCATAATGTTTGTTTCCATTATCTATGGTACGGAAAGGATTTAATGGAATTTTAATGGGATCCTCTTCATCAGGGATATTCTAATAGGAAAGACTTATAGCCAGCTGACAAATGTCTGGGTGGAGAGATGGCCACCAGGTCCCTAAGGGGGCTGTATGCAAGATAGACCATACTTCTTGTCTAGTAGGATTTGTGATCAGCCATCGCTGCTGAAAGGGCTGATGAGCGTTAGGACTACGGGTGGCCAAGGAGAGAGTCTATAGCCTTACCCACGTGGCGAATATGCAATTTGAAAGGGTTAACAGTCTTTTCCAGTTTCCAGCCAGAGTCTGGACATGGCACAGGCTTGAGATGAGAGGCATGGATGCAGGATGTGATTCCCTCTACTTTTACTGCTGTAGGTGCTATAAGTAGCACCTGGAATGTTCCTTTCCAGTGGGGTTCCAGGGATGACACCTGATGTCATCTTATTCAGAGGAAGTCTCTTTCTTGATATCAACGTGGATTCCCCTCGTCCCAGGTTGGAAGCCAGTAGCCACCTGTTTCCACAGGTATAGCTGAGTTCTTAAAAGAGATTTAAGTCTGTCAAGCAAGGGTGTGTGGAAGGGATCCTTAGGTCTTAGAGTCGGGGTTAGGTCTCTTAGTGGAGGAGGGGCCCCATAGAGAATTTCATAGGGGGTGAGGTTACACAAAGAAACAAAGGGAGTATTTCTTGCATGAAACAGTGCATAAGGCAGGAGCATAGTCTAATCTTTTATGCCGGTCTCTAAGCTTAATTTCGTTAAGGTCTCTTTAATGGTTCTATTTATTTTTTTTTATGTGTCCTGAGCTCTGGGGTCTATAAGCGCAATGTAAATTCCAATTAATCCCTAGGGTCCTGGCTAACCCCTGATTTTCCTGGCCCATGAAGGCTGTTCAATTATCAGACCATGTTACATTAGGCAGGACGTGTCTTTGATAAATATCTTTCAGGATCTTCTTGACCACAATTTGTGCCGGTTTTCTTTTCTTTCTTTTTTTCTTTTTTTTTGTGGGAAAGGCTTCAATCCATCCTGAAAATGTATCTACAAAGAATAGGAGATATTTAAGTCCATACCTTGCTGGCTTAATTGCAGTAACGTCCACTTCCCAGAATTGTCCTGGTCTGGTTCCTCATAGGTGCTTTCCTGCAGGAAGCTTGGAAGGGTAAGCATTAACCAATTGACAGAACTGACAGGCTTTTGTTACCCATTCAATTATTTTCTTTCACTGCGAGTGAGTTAGTCTAAAACTCTGTTCTTGATCCTACAGTAATGCCTGCAGTTTTTTTGAACCAAGTTGATTGAGTTGATGTACATTTTTAACGTAGTGTAGGGCTTTCTGAAATTGCAGCCTGGGCTCAGTGAAGTTGAGGAGTTCAGTGTTAGTGTTCTTAGATGTTATCAAAAGCTTGCTGGTGCTCAAGGGTCCATTGGAATTGGGCATTCTCATTTAACAGCTGGTATAAAGGAGGAGCCAAGAACACAAACCCAGGTCCATAACCTGCTAAATCCAGCAGTCCCAAGAAACTCTCTATGTTGTCTCCTGTTAAATGGGGGTGGTATCTGCACAACGGTTTGTTTCCTGGGCTCAGTGAGCCATCATTTACCGCGCCTAAGGGAATACCCCAGGAAGATTACTTCTTGCAGGCAAATTTGGGCCTTTATGTCCGAAGCTCTCTACCCGAGTTGAGCAAGCTCAGATAATAGTGCTTGGGTCTCAGACTCACAGTTTTCTTTGGTGTTGGCTGCCAGTAGCTGGACATCCACATATTGAAGCAGAATGACTTCGGGGTGCGTAGTTCTGAAGTTGTTGAGATGTCTGTGAAGGGCTTCATCAAAGAGAGTGGGGGAGTTTTTGAACCCCTGTGGGAGTCTAGTCCAAGTTAGTTGACAAGACGTTCCGGTTTCTGGGTCTATCTACTCGAAAGCAAACAGCAACTGATTATCTTTATGCAGAGGCAAGCAAAAGAAAGCATCTTTTAAGTACAGAACAGTATACCATTTTCACTCGGCCACAGCAAAGAGGTTATTGGGGGTCCAGCATGCTGGGGCTCAGAGCTCACTTGAATAGAGCAGAGAGCCCTGAGAACAGCTTTAACAGAGCTTATATACTTTTCTTGGAGAGGGCAGAAAGGGAAATTTATTGATTGGTCAGGGCGAGTGTGCGGTTTGCGTGCACCTGGGTGAGGGAGTATATTCTGCAGTTTGGCAGTTGGGGACAGCACATTCTGGGAACAAAATTAGCAAACAGTTCTCAAGATTTCAACAGTGGTTTGTTAAGCATACAGAAAAACAGGAAGTGACAAGTGCCTATTTAATTAACCTTTCACCAAAGCAAAATGGAAAGTGAGCATGGATTACTAAAAACAACCATGTCCAGGTTGCCTAATGCTCTCAAATGTCAAACCTATTGGAGGCAACATATGTCTTTTTCCTAAGATTATATATTCAACTTCAACCATGTTGAAAATGTCTAACCCTATTACATTATACTTTGCCTGATTTCCTAATGTCTCTATTGATATCTGCTTTTCTACATATTTTCCCCAGTTCATCATTGTGACTGACTCTTCATATGTGCTCATATTTACGTTCACTCTCTACCCAAAACCCTATTGCTAATGAAACTTTCGTCCAAATCCTATATTCACTCTTTTTTCTAAACCTACTGACTACCTCCCTAATCCTGCCGACTATTCCTTTTTGACTGGATGTTCTCTAGAACATTTAATCATCCAAGGTACAAGGTCCTCTGCCATTGCACATCAATTTATCTGAGATATCTGTGCAGAACATAATTCAAAGCTAAGTATCTCACTAAAGGGCCCAATGCCCTTCAGGGCTTCAAATCGTACCTAGATTTCAGGTTTCCTACTTATATTTCACCTATATATTCTAATGAATATCGCAGGTTCCCAATACCATTATTCATCCCGCAGAATGTTTCCTAACCCAAATAGAATATGTTATTAACCCTAACCATACACTGTTCCCTCAATCTAACTTCACAAAAGAGCAGGGACAGAGTTGGTCTTACAATTCAGCAATGTAGGGGATCTTCCACCTGCTGAGAACCTCAAAGTTTGATGCAGAAATGATCCCTAGAGAAGATGTAGCAGCTATGAAGGACCTGAGAGAGCAAAAGTCATCTTCCATGGCAAACCACCTGTTCAGGATGAAGTGATGTGTCTGAATCAGCCTCTCTCCTACTGATATAAAGAAGATGGACCAAACCAACTCTGTGTGGAGAGCTTCTCCTGGCTGTCTACGGTTGATATACCATTCTAACTTCTGAAAGTGTCACAGGAAGTAGGGGCAGCCTCCATCTCAACGGACCCTTGGAAACAAGTGTTAGGACAAAGTGGTTGCCAAGGCAGTGACCTCATTCCCTTCCTGTTGGAATTGACCTACCTCACTTCTTTGGTGATGTAACTCTCTGAACTTGGGATCCAGGAAGCCAGGGACACAGAGCCAGTCCCAGTCCCATTCCCAGTGGACTTACTTGTTTGGATTTACCAAAGAGAGAGTCTGTCTCTCTTGGTACCTAATGGTTTGAGGATGACAAAATGCAAGTAGATCTCTGAAGATGGGCCTTTAATGAGAAAGCAGGTAGTGGTCAGCACAGGCTCCATACAACTTCACAGAGATGGACAAGGAGACCAGACCTGACACAGGACAGGCCATTTTGGGGGAACATAGTATGGCCCACCAGTCAGAGGACACTCTGGATAGTTACAGACTTACTTGGGGGAAGGAGGTGACTTTTTGAGTGTGGGTGTGAGTTTGTGGTTTTGTCTCATGTTCTGAGAATAGGTAGGAAAGGCGGTTTGTTTGGTTTAGAGTGGACTGTTTCTAGAAAGTCCTTTGACAAGGCGAGTGTGTCTGTGTCTGTGTATCCCACTGTGTCCTTGGTTGTACACATTAGAAAACAGAATAGATCAATGGATGTATCCTGTCTAGTAGAAAGCTTCCCAGCATTCATCCTGCCCATTTTAGGAAAGGACTGCTTGTTGCTTTTCGATGGGCAACACCCACTATCTTCCTAAGTTCCAGTTTTCTTCCTGAATTCTGGCCACTCTCCAGAATAGGCTCATGGTTTTTTGTCCAAGATATGTACCACATCCAAGCTCTGTGACATGGCCATGTACTGGATAGCTGAAGGGAATTGCAAGCATCTCAGAAAACTCAGATATCATTGTGACTAGTAAAGTCTCAGAGGAGAAACCCTGCATTGGGATTTGCTGACTTATTGTTCTGTTACCCTGAATTCAGGAAGGTCTTTGCCTCAGGCCACCCCTTTGTGAATTTTGAAGAAAACAGTTTTCAAATGGAAGTGAATCGGCATCACCTGTGGCTCTTTGCTTAACTGCTTTGAAAAAGTATGTGTCTGAATCAGCCTTGTGGCTCTGTGTGAGGCTGTGGCTTAGATTATCAGCGCCTGATGTATCTAAAAAAAGATCCAATGTGTGCATCCAAAACCAAAATGGCAAAAAGATCAGTCATTGTTGATGAAGTCTCTCGCCTTCCTCTGTAAGTTTCCTGACTTCCACCAAGTGAGAATAGGGATCCTTTGGCTCAAATGAGTTCTTTAAAGCCCTGCAAAGTTGCTTTGGTTTCCTAATTACTCCAAATCACATAAGGAATCTAAACCTGAGAGTCAGTAGGCCTCAAATTGGAGAAGCAGAGCAGTATTAAAGGAAGAACTATGTGATCAATCCTGGTTCACAGGAAGGGTGTTCAGGCCACCCTGAGGTTAGGCAAATGACGGGCAAGGGATCTTATTTTGGACACTCTCTTGGGCTGCGCCATTCATGGAAACCTCTAGCCAAAGGGTATAATGAGTGTATATATGTAAGAAGATGAGTGCCATATGAGAGTGTTTTGGTTATAATTGTGGTCATTTGTGTGGCAGTTGGAAGAGATGACTGGGTCCACCTGGTCTTGAACACTGGTGTGATTCTCCTCAGAGACTGAGTTCTGAAACTTACCTCAGAGAAGTAATTGCTTTGGAAAGACATGTGTCTTAATCAGGCTATTGGCCCTGTGTGAGGCTGTGGCTTAGATTATCAGCAACAGACGGATCAAAAAAAAGATCCCATGTGTGCATCCAAAACCAATATAGCCAAAAGAGCAGTCATTGTGAATGAAGTCTCTCACCTTCCACTGTAAGGTTCTGAAAGAATAAAAGAAATTGAAATTGAAATGTAAAGAACCAGGTTTTGTAAAGTTTCCAAGCTGCGCTCAGAACCTGAAATTCCTGTGGCAGTTAAGACAATTCCTGGAACTGCCCATTAGATGTGTGTTGAAATCTTCCCTGACCACCTAGTTACTTAACAACCCCTTCTCAGAAGCCGTGCATCTCACCACGTATACATCTCAGGGCTTCAACCAATCAGTTTAAATGTGTACCCCTTCTCAGGGCTGACCAATCACCCCCTGCCCCAACTTTTTCCGCCAATGAGTGTGCTAATCATGTTTTAGAGTTGTTATTTGATTTTCCCGTGGTACATGATGATTTCCTAAAGGAGGCTATGATGTATGTAAAGTCGCTGAGCTCTCTAAAGAATGTATATAAACTCTGCTCAAGTTGTTCTCGGGGCTCTTTGTTCTTTGCTCCTCTGAAGGGAGCTCTGAGCCCTAGCATTCTGGACCCCCAATAAACACTTTGCTGATGCATGAGAAAGCCTCTTTGTTGTCTTTTCCTTTGACGTTCGCAGCACCTTTTCATCTGGAGGCCCCAGGTGAGATATACGGCAGCGGTGGACGGAAGACCTCAAGGGACTCCTTTCGGGGTAAGTAAGGCGCCTCTTTCTGGTTTTGGGTTTCAGGCTAGGGTGTGGCAAAATGGCTGTTGGTGAAGAGCATTAGCTCTCTCCTATGGTGTGACAGACGTGTCACAGAGCCAAAGTCACGTCCCTGAGGGACACTCCGGAGGACTAGGGAATTCAAGGAATAGTAGTTTCCTCAACTCGGTTATGTTTTGCTTCAGGATTCGATTTGCCAGCCCATCAGGTTTTGCCGGTAACTCAGTTTTGGTCATTGTTCTGAACTCATGTTGAGTTTACTGTCTGTCTTTATTGTCTAACCCATCAATATTTGCCAGTTACTCTGTTCTAATCTTTGTCATGGACTCATGTTAAACGTTTACTGTTTGTCTTTGTCTGTGTTGTGTTTGTGTCTTCACTGTCCCTGTTTGAGTAACTCCCACTATGGGACAAAGCACTTCCTCTTCTCTGTCTCTGACCCTTGATCATTAGACTGATGTCCGCTCAAGGGCCCAGAATCTTTCTTTTTCAGTAAAACACCGTACCTGGCAGACTCTCTGTGCTTCAGAATGGCCCATCCTCGAATTCGGATGGCCCCAGAAGAATCCTTCCACTTTCCTCTAATCCGAAAATTCAGAGATATTGTCATTCAGCCGGGGCCACGTGGCCACCCATATCAACAGCCATATACTCCTTCCCCCACATTCCTATCATTCAATCTTTCCGCTCCTCTCCCTCTTCCTTCCATTCTCCCTGAGTCACAAGACTGGACACTCCACCCCCTCCTTATCATCTACTCTCCCTCCCCAACCCCCAACACAGTTCCTGATGATCCTCCCACCGCTGACTCAGCCTCTCCACTGCTTGAGGCAATTGGGCCAGACCCAAGCCCTCCAGGGGACTTCCCGGCAGCAGCAGCAACCCCTCCTCCCCTGGAGGAAGCTGGGCAACCTAAAGAAACCCACCGGCGACGGATAATAGAAAACTCAGAAGCCCCTGTGATGCTCTCTCTCCATCCCTATGGGCCTATGAACCGACCCAACTGGGACCCCAACACCTTTGAAGGTAGGAAGCATCTGTCCACTTATTGCCGGGCTCTAATAGCGGGTCTCCAAGTGGCCGCCAGAGAGCCGACCAATTTGGCCAAGGTAAGAGAGATTATACAAGGGCCTAATGAGTCTCCCTCTATGTTTCTGGAGAGAATTATGGAAGCATATAGAAAATATACTCCTTTTGATCCTCAGGCAGATGACCAAAAGGCATTTGTTACAATGGCCTTTATTGAGCAGGCTGCCCAAGATATTAAGAGAAAGTTACAATGTCTAGATGGGTTACAAAATACGACCTTAAGAGATTTAGACAGAGAAGCTGAGAAAGCATAAGATATATATTATAAGTATATATTATAAGTATATAAGTATATTATAAGAGAGAAACTGAGGAGGAGAGGGAACAGAGGAGTGAGAAGGAAAGGGAACAAAAGGAGGATGAAAGGAGCAAAAGGCAGACAAAAGCATTGGCTAAGGTTTTCTTCACAGTAGCAAATATGCCAGAAATTAAAAAGCAGGGAGTCAGAAAGGGATACTTGAGCCCACGCCAAAGGCTGTACCTGGCCTCAGATCAATGTGCCTACTGTAGAGAAAAAGGACACTGAGTCAAAGAGTGCCCCAAAAAGAAGAAGCCACGGCAGCCCGCCATGCTGACTCTAGAAGAGGACTAGGAATGTCAGGGCTCGGATCCCCTCCCCGAGCTCAGGGTAACATTTGAAGTGGAGGGGACTCCAGTGAACTTTGAAGTGGATACAGGAGCAGTATACTTAGCCCTTAAGGCTTCACTGGGCCCCATATCAAATTAATGGTCCCTAGTTCAAGGGGCTAATGGCACTACATATCGGGCTTGGACAACTAAGAGGATTATGGAAGTAGGAAAATGAAAAGTCCACCACTCTTTCCTAGTAATCCAAGAATGCCCAGCCCCATTGATGAACAGGGATCTGCTTACCAAACTCGGGGCTAGAGTAACCTTTAACCCTGATGGTCCCCAAGTGGATGTTCTAAAACCTTCAGTAAAAACTCCCATAGTCACAGAATTGACATTGTCTGTAGAAGATGAACATCAACACTTCGTGCCCCCTAGGACTGATCAAAGAGGCAAACTACAACAGAAATGGATAAAAGATTATCCTAATGCCTGGGCAGAAACTGCTGGGTTAGGTCTAGCCATAAAACAACCTCCATAGTAGTAGAATTAAAAGCCTCTGCCTCTCCAATCAGTGTTAAACAATATCCTCTAAGCAAAGAAGCTAAGGATGGGATAAGTCCCCATGTTCAGAAATAATTGGCCCTTGGTGTCCTAAGGCCCTGTCAATCAGCCTGGAATATCCCCTGCTACCAGTAAGACAGCCAGGAACTAGGGACTACAGTTCTGTTCAAGACCTAAGAGACATCAACAACAGAGTTCAGGACATTCAACCCACAGTACCCAATTCATATAATTTGCTTAGCACTCTGAATCTGGAGCGGGAATGGTACACTGTGCTGGACTTAAAAGATGCTTACTTCTGCTTGCCCCTACATAAGGACAGTCAGTTGCTGTTTGCTTTCGAGTGGATAGACACAGAAACTGGAACATCTGGCCAACTAACCTGGACTAGACTCCCACAGGGGTTCAAAACCCCCCCCCACTCTCTTTGATGAAGCCCCCCACAGGGACATAAATGACTTCAGAACTGCACACCCCGAAGTCACCCTACTCCAATATGTGGATGATCTGCTACTGGCAGCAGACACCAAGGAGAACTATGAGTCTGGGACCCAAGCACTATTATCCGAGCTTGCTCGGCTTGGATATAGGGCTTCTGCCAAAAGGCGCAAATTTTTCAGCAAGAAGTAATCTTCCTGGGTTATTCTCTTAGGGGTGGCAAATGATGGATCACTGAGAACAGAAAACAAACCATTGTGCAGATACCACCCCCATCTAATAAGAGACAACTCAGAGAGTTTCTTGGGACTGCTGGCTTTTGCAGGTGATGGATTCCTGGGTTCGCCTCTCTGGCTGCCCCTTTATACCCGCTGATAAAGTGGAATGCCCAATTCCAATGGAATCCTGAGCACCAACAAGCTTTTGATAATGTCAAAAAAAGGAGCTGCTATCTGCTCCGGCCTTAGAACTCCCAGATATAGATAAACCCTTCACTCTCTACATCGAGGAAAAGAAAGGAATAACACGGGGAGTGTTCACTTAGACTTTGGGACTTTGGAAAAGACCGGTAGCATTCTTATCAAAAAAACTGGACCCAGTGGCTACTGGGTGGCCCTGTTGCTTAAGAGCTATAGCAGCGGCAGCGCTTCTAATAAAAGATGCTCATTAATGAACGTTGGGACAGAAGCTAACCATTATAGCCCCCCATGCCCTTGAGAGCATCATCTGTCAACCTCCAGAGAGGTGACTATCAAACTCCAGAATAAACCACTACCAGAGCCTCTGGATTAGCAAAGACAGAATAACTCTTGGACCTTCTGCTCCACTCAACCTGGCTGCCAGAAGAATCATCAGGACCTGTTGCTCATGAGTGTCAACACATACTGGCAGAGGAAACCAGTATAGGACGAGACTTTTAGGATCCAGCCACTGCCTCACCCTGAAGTCGTATGGTTTACGAAAGAGAACAGCTTCCTCCAAGATGGTATGTGGCGGCTGGAGCAGCAGTAGTTAGAAAAACTAATGTCATCTGATCCTCTGGTCTCCCAGAAGAGACATCAGTCCAAAAGGCAGAACTGATTGCCCTTCCAAAAGCATTGGAACTAGCAACAGGCAAAAGGGCCACCATATACACTGATAGCCGCTATGCATTTGGCAATGCTAATGTGCACGGGGCTATTTAGCAGCAAAGGGGGCTATTAACCTCCACTGGGAAAAAAATAAAGAACAAATTTGAGATCCTCCACCTTCTCTCAGCAGTGCAGGGCACTAAGAAACTAGCTATAGTGCACTGTCCAGGGCACCAGAAGGGAAACGACCTCGTTGCACTTATAAACAGAAGGGCAGATGAGGAAGCTTAATTGGCAGCCCTAAACGGAGTGACTCTGTTAACTTTTTCCACACCAGGGGGATCAACATTCAGGAGACTTGGCCACACTGGAACATTCAGGCAACTTATCATCTGAGGAGACAGATACAGAACTCTGGGACAGTACAGAGCCAAGTTTACAATTTCAAAAAGCCCACCTTTATGTCAAAGACGTACACTAGCTCACCCACTTAAGCTCAAAGAAGATATAGACACTCTTAAAGGACCGAAGAAAGGATTTATTATTGACTGAGTCACAGAGGAAAGAAATAGCTTAGCAGGTGACTAGAGCTTGTCAAGTCTGCCAATTAGTTAATGCTTACCCATCCAAGCTTCCTGCAGGGAAGCGCTTACGAGGAACCAGACCAGGACAATTCTGGGAAGTGGACTTTTCCTGAAATTAAGCCAGGAAGGTATGGACTTAAATATCCCCTAGTCTTTGTAGATACTCTTTCAGGATTGGTTGAAGCCTTCCCCATGAAGAAAGAAACGGCTCAGACGGTGCTCAAAAAGATTCTAGAAGACATTTTTCCAAAGTTCGGCCTGCCTAAGGTAATAGGGTCCAATAATGAACCGGCATTCCTTGCCCAGGTAAGTCAGGGATTCACCAGGACCCTGAAGATTAATAGGAAGTTACATTGTGCTTATAGACCCCAGAGCTCAGGACAGGTAGAGAGGATGATTAGAACTATCAAAGAGACTTTAACGAAATTAAGCTTGGAGACCGGCATAAAAAATTGGACTATGCTCCTGCCTTAAGCACTGTTTCGTGCAAGAAATACACCCTCTGCCTCTTTGTGTAAACTCACCACTTATGAAATTCTCTATGGTGCCCCTCCTCCAGTAAGGGACCTAACCCCAACTCTGAGACTTAATGATTCCTTTCACACCCCCTTGCTTGACAGACTTAAATCCCATGAACAAACACAGCACCCAGCGATACCTGTGGAAAGAGTTTTCCACTGCTTATCAGTCTGGAGACGAGGGAACCCCACATCGATATCAAGTGGGAGTCTGCGTCTACGTGAGACGTCATCAGGTATCATCCCTGGAACGCCGCTGGAAAGGACCATACCAGGTGCTGCTTATAACACCTACAGTGGTGAAAGTGGATGGAATCACTTCCTTCATCCATGCCACCCATCTCAGGCCTGCGCCCTGTCCAGCCTCCGGCTGGAAACTGGAACAGACTGGTAACCTTCTCAAGTTGCGTGTCCGTCGTGTGGGTAGGGCTATGGATTCTTCCCCTGATCACCAGCAGTCCTAATCCCCATCAGCCTGTTCGGCAACAATGGCAAGCTATAAATCCTACTGGGCAAGTAGTGTGGTCTATTTCACATACAGCTCTCTTATGGACTTGGTGGCCATCTCTCTACCTGGACATTTGTCAGCTTGCCATAGGCCTCTCTGACTGGGATCTCCCTGACATAGAGGACCCCACACAGATTCCACTCAAACCCAAACCAGGGCAACATAGACCACCTTACCCCATGAATTATGGATATCATCTTCCCCAGCTCAGGTGTAAACTAGCCAGTCTTGATTTTTATGTGTGCCCAGCTGATTTCCGAAGTCGCAAACAGGCCCAAACCTGTGGAGGACCCAGTGACTTTTATTGTAGATCTTGGGGTTGTAAACAAACGGGAGCTACATGGTTGAACCCAAACTCCCCAGACAGTATCATTCAGGTAGGAAAAAATGACACCTGGTTTGATCCCAAGAAATGTGCCGCTAGCCAAGTTGTGTCAAAAACTCGCTGTGGAAAGAATAGTCTATGTTACCCCCTCAATATAACTTTCACTTCCAAAGGAAGGGGCTACCTCAGAACAACATGGTCTATGGGAAATAGGTGAGAAATGCGATTCTATATTTATGGCCCTCGTTATGACGTTGGTCACTGGTTCACCATCCTGCTTAAAAAGGAAGAAAATC
The DNA here is from genome assembly GCF_048772815.1 of Callospermophilus lateralis. NCBI lineage: Eukaryota > Metazoa > Chordata > Mammalia > Rodentia > Sciuridae > Callospermophilus > Callospermophilus lateralis. Next base: position 444,861 of record NW_027512468.1, on the reverse strand, counting down.
CCACAGCAATAGGGCAAAATCCCCTCAAGCCAGGAATTAAGCCTCCAAAACCTCCCATGCCTAGATCTACCAGAACCCCTCTACCATCTCATACTTCCCAGTTTCCATCTTTGCCTACTTCCCCAGTCCAGAGTACAGCTGACTCCTGCCCCTGGGAACTAATTAAAGGAACCTTAATTGTACTGAACTCCACACAGTCAGAACTCCTTGCATTTCAACCCATGTATTTGACAGCTTTGTAAATTATCGTGTAATGGTGCAGATACTCCCCAGGGTGCTTTATTATGATGCAGAATCATTTTAAGGTCTACTAGGGGGACAAACAACCTGATTTTGCTGGCATCCAGTGTCCCTTACTCTAGCCATCCTATTGAGGATAGGAGCTGCTGCAGGAGTGGGTATGGGAACAGCTGCTATGATCCATGGGTCACAACAAATGGCCTGATAAGAAACAGCAATAGATCAAGACTGGAAGACATTAGAGACCTCCATCACAGTGCTGTAGGAATCCTTAAACTCTCTCTCTGAAGTTGTTTTACAGAACAGGTGAGGATTAGACCTCCTCTTCATGAGGGAGCGGGGCCTCTGTGCTGCACTGAGAGAAGAATGTTGTTTTTATGCTGACCATACTGGAGTTGTAAAAGAATCCATGAGTAAATTGAGAAAATGCCTTGAAGAGTGCCAGAGAGAAAGGGAGATTCAACAAGGGTGGTTTGAGTCATGGTTTACCCAGTCCCCCTGGTTAACTACACTCCTATCAGGCTTAGCTTGACAACTGATCATCCTTATGGTGTTGCTAACTTTGGGACCTTGTTTGCTTAACCCCATAGTTTCCTTTCTCCAGGCTCAAATTGGGCAGGAAAAACTCATGGTAATCAGACAGAAATACGCTCTACTGGCAGAAATAGACTGTGAGACCCCGCAATAATTATGATTCATTGCTTTTAAGATTAAATATAGTAAGAAAAAGGAGTGGGAAATGAAAGAATAAAAGAAATTAAAATTGAAACTTAAAGAACCAGGTTTTGTAAAGTTTCCAAGCTGCACTCAGAACCTGAAATTCCTGTGGCAGTTAAGACAATTCCTGAAACTGCCAATTAGATGTGTGTTGAAATCTTCCCTGACCACCTAGTTACTAAACAACCCCTTCCCAGAAACCGTGCAGCTCATCACGTATACATCTCAGGGCTTCAACCAATCAGTTTAAACGTATACCCCTTCTCAGGGCTAACCAATCACCCCCTGTCCGACCTCTTCCTGCCAATGAATATGCTAATCATGTTTTTGGGTTGTTATTTGATTTTCCCGTGGTATGTTGATTTGCTAAAGGAGGCTATGATGTATGCAAAGTCCCTGCCCTCTCTAAAGAATGTAAATAAACTCTGCTCAAGTTGTTCTTGGGGCTCTTTGTTCTTTGCTCCTCTGAAGATAGCTCTGAGCCGCAGCATGCTGGATGCCCAATAAACCCTTTGCTGTGGCATGAGACAGTCTCTTGGTGGTCTTTTCCTCCGACTTTTGACCGACCTTTTTACCTATGAAGGACCTGAGAGAGCAAAAGTCAAATCCATGTCAACTTCCATGTCAAACAACCTGGTCAGAATGAAGGAATGTGTCTGAATCAGCCTCTCTCTTCTTAATGTAGATTAAATGGACCAAACCAGGCCTGTGTACAGAGCTGTTCCCAGATGCCTATGGTTGATATACCATTCTAACTTGTGAAAGTGTCACAGGAAGTAGGGGCAGCCTCCATCTCATGGGACGATTGGAAGCAACTGTTAGGACAAAGTGGTTTTCCATGGCAGGGACCTCATTCAGTTCCTGAAGGAAGTGACCTACCACACTTACTTGGTGATGGAACTCTCTGAACATGGGATCCAGGAAGCCATGCACCCAGAGCAAGTCTTAGTTTCAGTCCCAGTGGTCTCAATTGTTTGAATTTACCAAAGACAGAGTCATTGTTTCTTGATACCTACTTATGAGATGATGCTCAAATTTCAGGAGAGCTCTGAAGAGCGGCTTTTTCTGAGAAAGCAGGTAGTGGCTCAACCATGGCTCCTGACAACTTCAAAAAGTTTGCAAAGAAGACCAGATCTGAGATAGGACAGGCCATTTCGTGGGAACATAGTATGGCCCACCAGTCAGAGGACACTCAGGATAGTCACAGTCATACTTGGGGGAAGGAGGTGCTGTTGTGGGTGTCAGTGTGAGTTTGTGGTTTTGTCTCATGTTCTGAGAATAGGTAGGAATGGCGGTTTGTATGTTTGGACTGGAAAGTTTCTAGAAAGTCGTTTGACAACACGAGTGTTTCTATGTCTGTGTATCCCACTGTATCCGTGGTTGTAGACATTTGAAATGCGAATGCATCAATGGTTGTGTCCTGTCTAGTATAAAGCTTCCCAGCATTCTTCCCACCCAATTTAAGAATGGAGTGCGGCTTGCCTAATGGATGGTGAACAGCTACTATCTTCCTAAGTTTCTCTTTTCTTCCTGAATACTGGCCACTCTCCAGAGTATCCTCATGGTTTTGTTTCCAAGATATGTACCACGTCCAAGCTCTGTTATATGGCCATGTACTGGATAGCTGAAGGGAATGGGAGCATCTCAGAAAACTCAGATATCAGTGTGACCAGTAAAGTCTCAGTGGAGAAACCATGCTTTGGGCCATTTGCCTACTTATGTTTCTATTACCCTGAATGTCAGGAAGGTCTTTGCCTCAGGCCACCCCTTTGTGAAGCCTGAAGAAAACAGTTTTCAAATGGAAATGAATGGGCATCACCTGTGGCTCTTTGCTTAATTGCTTTGGAAAGGGATGTGTCTGGAACAGCCACTTGGCCTGGTGTGGTGGCAGTGGCTTAGATTCTCAGCACCTGATGGATCTAAAGAAAGTTTCCAAGTGTGCATCCAAAACCAAAATGGCCGAAAGAGCAGTCATTGTGTATGAAGTCTCTCACTTTCCTCTGTAAGCTTCCTGAGCTAAATCAAGTGAGAATAGGGATCATTTGGGTCAAATCAGTTCTTCAAATCCCTGCAGAGGCTAGTCGATAGGGGCTTGAGTTTTCTATGACACCAATTCACATAAAGAATCTATACCAGACAGTCATTAGGCCTCAAATTGGAGAAGCAGATCAGATATAGGGCAGGCCTATTTGATCACTCTTGGTTCACAGCAAGGGTATCCAGGCCACCCTGACTTTAGGCAAATGAGGGGCAAGGGTGCTTATTTTGAACAGTGTATTGGGCTGTGCCCTTCATGGAAACCTCCAGCCAGAGTTTATGATGAGTGTCTATGTGGAAGAAGATGAGGAGCATGTGGGAGTGCTTTAGTTTTAATTGTGGTCATTTGTGTGGTGGTTGTAAGAGATGCCTGGGTCCACCTGGGCTTGAACTCTGGTGTGATTCCTCTTAGAGAATGCGTTATGGAACTGACTTCAGAGAAGTATTGCCATGAATTGTGTTGGGATTTTAGGAGGCCACACATGAGAGTCGCCCTTGGACACTGAGATCTAAGCCCAGAGTGGCTTTCCACAGAGCACTGGGAATCTCAGCCAGGATATCACATGATTTTATTCTGAAAGACTTGGAAGCCATAGTTGGGAGTCAAAACACACATGGACCTTACATTGTAGACCTCAATGGGGCTGGCTTCATGTGACCTTTTGGCCAGTCTTTGGGAACCCTTGCCTGTGAGAGTTCTCTAGATTATTCATTGAAATGTGCTTCCTCTAAATTTAATGGTTCCTTAATGAATTGAAACCCACAGTTTCTCCAACTTCATCTTTGAAAATGGCTAGATAAATACCATGAAATTTTTGAACTTCCCATGGCCACCTGCCACTGGAGAACCTTTGGATGTACAGTTTCTGATCCTGAGTGTACCAGACAGTGCCTTGATTGACTGGATTTTATGAAAATGGTGTAGAACAGCAATGCCAGCAAGTTGGGGCCTGCTGAGTAGTGGGTCAAGAGCTGTTGTGTGCAGTTGTGTGATAAAACATCTGTGATCGGGACATGTGATTCTGGCATTGACTTCCAAATGACTTGTGGCTGACATGTTACAGTCAGGAATCACTTATATGTCTGAAACCTCTCCATAAAAGGCATTTTGTTATAAGGAGACGTTTCAGGGCAATGTTCAGAATCAGGTTGCTATGGGCAAAGGGACAAGCTATGTGGGATAGAAGCCTGGTTGGTGCATTCTCCTGCAGACCCTGACCCACCACACGTGACAGGACTCCCTCCAGCACTGTGTCCCAGTTTAACTCATTGCATTTCATGAAGCAAATACCAAACTCCCAGTGCAGTAGAAAGAAACACCATGAAAAGTGGAGGATGACCAAATGGCTTCACAGTCCACATGCAGAGGCACTTAGCTTTCAGTGGCCACAGTTTACCTACAGAGAGAAGTCAGCACTGCTGCCTCATGTTCGCTGAAAAAATTGAAACAATGTCCTCCAGGTCTCATAGATGTAGACCCAGCTTTGATGGTCTCATTTAAATGGAAGCTAAAGCTTCTGACAACAACATATATGTCGAGTGCCCATCGTCAAAGGCAGTTTCTCAAGAAGTCTTTAGTCCGGCAGAGCTCCAGGTTTGTGTAGTGTTTACCTTTTAGACCAGGTTGCAAGAAAAGACCACTGACTCCAATTAAAATCAGATTAAAGCAAGCTTATTATCTCCACCACCCTGGCTGCCTCTCCCTCCCAAAACGTCGGGAACAGGAGAGCTGCCCAGCTTTATAGCCCAGAAAGTTACACAAAAGTGGGGTTACAAATAACAGAATTCTGACAAGCATCACACTAATGGTAGTTTACATTTTTGTTTGCTGGCTCCAACATCAGAATTTATGAGGACCATTAGAGCCTCAGAGAGTGTCGTCTGGCCAAGGAAGGCCAATATTTATGAGGTGTCAACAAAGTTTCAGAGAGGGCTGTTATCTGGTCAGAGAGCCAGGCATGGGTGAGTTCAAGGCACGGGCAGGCATTCCAAGCAGGTTCAGAATTTGGTGTAATTTATAGTTAAGCCAAAATTATCTTTTCATGGCTTTGTGGCAAGATGGCTCCCAATTTTAATAAAAGATCAGGTTGGGTCAATCATTCCCCCCTTTTCTAATGTGTTCCTTTCATATATTTGATTGGGTAGGAAGAGCACTGTGGGAATTTTAATCCCTCAGGTAACAGTCTCCCGATTTTTTGAACTCACCCAGAAACAGGTCTCCCTGATTTTACCTGACTTAATTAATTACTTATATTGATATTCTATTTATTTTTGTCTCCATTGTTGTAAGAAGAGAGGCGTCACTCATTTAGACTTCTTCTGAGCTGAGAGAGGGTGATGTGAGGGGGCACCGCCTGAGGGACATTAGTTGCCTTTTAGAAGTCAGTTAGGTTTGAAGTCTGGATGGGGAAGAACAGGTAGTAAAGCCATCCGGGGATGGGTTCTTCTATGAGAGAAACAAAAAAACATGAGTACTTAATAAATGTTGTAGCAGCTGGAACATGTCACTGTATAGAAGTTCCCTCACCAGTCTTTAATATCCCCAGTTATCAGGACTGTCAACTTAATATTTAACTTTTAGTATTACATTTGTCCCTCCCCATAAGATTCAGTTTAATAATTTAATGTCATCTGATCTTGCAAAATACTTTTACTAGTATGACCTCTGTGTCTAATAGAGAAACCTTTAATTCTCTTACTCATTGCTGGATAATCATACTAACAAATACCAAGCCTATGTGTTTAGGTTAAGAATATCTGTAGGCCTTAAACTAAAAACTTCTGCCTCTGGCAGATAATCTTGATAGTCTCTTTTTATAGTTATCAGGCATTCCTGTCTGAGAATCCTTCTTTGTAGCCTCCAGTCTTACTTATTTTGGGAGGCTAACATAAAGTGTATACCTTAAAATATTATTATTACTATTATTATATAAAATGCCCAGGAATGGCTGTAATTTGTTTTTAACTGTCTTTTCTAAGTGTTTAAGATGAAGCAGTCAAACTGACTTTTGTTTCTATCTATAGTGAACAGTCAGCTGAGCTTTTATGGGAGTCATTCCTGGGGAAACTTGAGAGCAGCTTCTCAGTTCTGCTAGTGCCATTTGCGCTAGGTGGGTCCAGGTCTTGTTTGACCATGTGGCTTCCCTCGGAAGCATCAGGGATGTCTCCCTTCTCTGATGACTCTCCTCTTCGTAGCAAATGCACTGATTGGCTTTCTGTTCTCCAGTGGTCTCATTAATCTCCCTGATCAGGAAGTTATGTGGTTCAGAGTTGCAAAGCTCTTTAGAGAAGTTCGCTGTTCCCTGGATACAGACTGACTCAGAGGGCAAGAGCCAAATATTGGTTTTCTTGTCCCTTTTCATATAAATTTAATTTTAAATCCTAATCTTAAACATCCATCAAATAAATTTTAACAGACTTATATTAAGAGTACTGGGCTTTAATGTCTATAATTTAAAATTATTTATCTTTTTATTATTTGGGATCTGTATTATTCTGTCTGTCTTGTAGGTGATGGCTAATTATCTTAAATTAACCAATGTTGTGTTATTAAAGCAACACTTCTGTAAAACACTAACAGGGAATCTTTATATCACCCATAAGGAAATTACAAAATAAAATTAACAACAGTAAACAAACTTAGTTCGTGTAATAGCTACCCTAAAATTTTTGGCTGAGTTATACATTATATCCTCTGTTTGAGATGCTAGTAATATTGACAGGAAAAAAAAACTTTTGAAAATATCTTTAAATGAAATAACATCTGACCTACTGCTTTCGTAGTCATTCTCACATAATAAGATGGGACACAGAGCCTTATCTCAGGTAAGGAAGGGCTCTTTATTAATCTTAAGTGTTTTAATTCTAAAGCTAATCTTTGTTTTTTAAATATCATTTTACAAAGTTTACATAAATTGTTTGAGGTCACATGAACATTAGCTAAGACCATATGATATAGCATTTAAAACATGAATTACAAAAAGGCTGAAAGTTTTTAACCTTTACATAGATTAGGCTCTCATTAACTTAAAATACATTTAAATTGTTCCCCAATATAAAAAGTAACATAAAAGTTTACATATCTTATTGACAACACGTAAATAAATCCCAATATATATATATATATATTTTTTTTTACCATACAACTTCAGAACACCAGCTTGATATAATGCTCTTTTAAAGTTTCTACCTTACAGACTTGTGTACCTGGAAGATATGAGCACATTAATAGCATCACAATTGCATTGATTTTTCTACATTAACCAAGTTTAGCTTTTAAAGAAATGGCAGTACAGTGCTCTAAAATAACAGTTCTTATTTAATCAGTTGTTTAATTTTTATGGTTGCTTGCTCTAGAAAAGTAAAACTTAATAACCACAATGTTATGGGTAAACTTATGTTTTAAGAAATTTTTGTCTCTTTAACACATGACTGATTTTTACAATCTTATACAGACTTTAGGACAAATTTATACAGACCTTAGTAAATCAATCAGATATCTAACAAAAGTACTCATGAATGAGTAATCCCATATCAAATTTACTTTACTTATTTATCAAAATATTAGACAAATGTATTGAACAGTGTACCATTTTTTGTTGAAGAAAAAGTCCTAGAACCAAGGCATATTAGACCTTTTGTCGGCATTAATATTTTATTAGATTTTTGAACACCTAGAAAAACTTGTAAGGTTAAATTTAAAGACATTTATTTTTATCTGTTTATCCGATTTAAATTGTACCAATTAAATCACTTGAATTAAAGATCTTTGGATCCACGTTTTAAAATTTGTTTTTATGAGTGCTTTTTTTATGAGTGCTCCTTATATGTGTTAATTTGTATAACATATATATGATATAGGGATATATGTATATATAGACATACAACACATAACAAAAGTGTGCACACATAATAATAGTAAAGGCCTTGTAGCTTTTTGCAGTTGAAATCTCCATTGCAATGTTTCAAAAACTCCACTGTTGGTCAAAGATAGAGCTGATCAGAAAAACATTAACCTAGGTCTGTAGGATCAAATTCATGAGCTCAAAAAAAGAATACAGAATCTAAGGAAAAAAAATAAGTGTCCTAGAAAAAATGACTGCCCAGTAATTAATAAATACCATACAATTTACCTTTTTTCCTGCCTTAGGCCTCAGATCAGTCTCCTACTGAGCTTGCAGGCTTCTTTCATTTGCATTTCAACAAAAGTCCTGGCTGAGGTCTGAAAGGAGCAGGGAAAAACTGCTATTCTGAGCAGACACCTCAGGCCTAAGGCATTTTAACCATAATTTTGAGGTTCGGATGTTGAAAATTATGATACAATTTTAAGATGAAATTCACAAAATTTTATATCTTTACATCTTGTTTTGTCAACAGATACCATACTATGATTTACTATCCTTGTCCAAATTAATGCACTGGTACACACTGTGATATTTTCTCAGTCTACCCAATTCAAAATTAGTGACAAATAAAACTGAATGTTTGGGAAGTTACTTGCCAACTTGGAAGTAGAGTGCTTTAGTTTTCCATCCTAAGTATTTAAGTTATCTGGCATGAATTATCTGAAATCATAAACTAAACAATTACCTAAACGCGACTTTTAACTGCAAGATTGAGCAATGCTACAAAAACCCATCCAGATACCAGATTGTTACAATAAAACATCATCATTTAGACACACATTGAACTAATATCATTCCCAAGAAACAATTTATAATATCAGCACATTATTGCACATGTCTTAAAGGGCCAGAAACAAAGACACAAGACAGACAGAAAGAAGCTCCAGACTATGGCTGACAGACAGAAGCCTTAAAAATAGAGCAGATAAGAGAAAAATTTCCTACACCAGTGGCAGGATAGATGTCCTCACAAGGGGATCAGATGTTTTCACAGAGGGCAACCTGAATTGTAATATCAAGGGTTTCCATGGTGACTTTACTGCATTTAGTGTCCCCTTTTTCTTTTTCTTTTTTTTAAGAAGACAGAGGTGGCATAATCCTTACAGTGCAGGGAACGAAGGAAGGAATTCCTTGAAGCAGCAGGGCTTTGGTAGATGCTGGGAGTCCCTCAGTCCCTCCTTTTACTTATGGGACTAGCTCCTCTGGTTTGGTTCCACCCCAATCTCGCTCCATCTCCTAACATTTCAGTAGTCAGCTCTCAAAAAGTTCCAGGGTCGGGGGGTTATCAAAATTTGTAACTTAAATTTCGGTTTCTGACCTTGAAGCGAATTAATACCTATTTAATAATGAGGACAAGGTTTGAGAAAAATAAAAAGGGAGGTTTGCTGCTTTGCTAACAAAGCAGAAACACAGGGGACTCTGCCCAAAGGTTGTGACTCTCTTGAACTGGAGCAACAAGGGGTTTTAAAGGAGTTTCCATTGTTAACCTGGGAGATACTCTGTTCCTTGGTGGCCAGCAGGCATTGCCCTCTGCAGTGGGTGAGTTCCAGGCTGCCAGCTAGGGGCTTTTCTCATCCTGCTTAGCAAAGGGGGGTAAACTTCATCACAGTTTTTTAGAACACAGTCCAAAGGGTGTCAGGCTTACTTGCTTTATTACCCATTTTTACGTCCAATATCCTTAAGTTTTTACCACAGAAATCAAACAACAAAATGCACAAAAACAAACAAACAAAAAACATATAGAACACAAAACAAAACACAAAGAAACAGAAACCTGGTGAAGATACAGAAAAACTGAGGAGCAATGAAATGTCTTGCTGAAGCTCCGGGGTAGGAGCTCCTGCGTGCCCGGCTGCACCTTTCTACCCTTTCAGAGAAATTCCATACAGAACAGAACAGAGGACAGAACATTTCTTGTTACTGTCCTGGACAGGAGTACATGTGAGCGTCCCCAGGCCACCTCTCTGTAATCAGAAGACATCTCCCTTAACCAGATATCAGATGTTATAAAGGCACCACCTACCAATGGAGGCCTCCTCCACCAGGTGCTTGCTAATAGTTTTAGTGTGATGGTTCACTGCAGTGCTCCCTGGACCGAAGGCTCACTCCAAGGCTTTGGAACTTGGCTCTCCAGCCCTGAGCCCTGGAGGAAAGGCCAGCATCAGAATTTCCAGCAGTCTGGTCTTGTGATCTGGTCAAGTCATCTCGCTGGGGAACTCCAAAATGTTAGACCAGGATGCAAGAAAAGACCTCTAACTCCAATTAAAATCAAATTAAGGCAAGCTTATTAGTTCAACCGGCTAGGCTGACTCTCCTTCTCAAAACGGCGGGAAAAAGACAGCATCCCCACCTTTCCTACACCCCAGCTTTATAGCGCAAAAAGTTACACAAAAAGGGAGTATCAGAAAACAGAACTTTGACAAGCATCACACTAACTGTAGTTAACATTTTTTATTTGCTGGCCCCAGCATCAGAAATTATGAGGACCATTAGAGCCTCAGAGAGGGTCGTTGTCTGGCCAGGGAAGGCCAATATTTATGAGGTGTCAGTAAGGTTTCAGAGAGGGCTGTGATCTGGTCAGTAAGACAGGCATGGGTGAGTTCAAGGCATGGGCAGGCATTCCAAGCAGGTTCAGAATTTGCAGTAATTTATAGTAAAGCAAAAATTATCTTTCCATGGCTTTAAGGCAAGATGGCTCCCAATATTAATGAAAGATCAGGTTGAGTGATCACCCCTGTCCCTTCCTTTTGGAAACTCCTCTACCACCTCCAAGGTTGTGAACTCCTGATCATTTTCCATTCCAGATAAGTATTCACAGAATTTCTAACTCTTATCCTCTAATTGTGTCTTACTTGGGGCAAAGGTAATGTCAAAGCATTGTTCTGGATGAGAGTGGGAAGATTATTGTATATCACATATTTGCATACACATTGGATTCATTTTCCAATTTTCCATTTGAAATACTGAATTCCTGACACTAACCCATACCCTACTAGACTCTGACTAATAATCCTAATATGATGGTGAAACATAACCCAAGCAGAATAGAAATACAAGTCGTTCAGAGGAGGCATGGTGTGTAGTTGGAATTGCCTTTTGCATTATATAGTATAGGAGCTATAAATCTAGTCAATTTTTTGTTGAAATAATTCTACATGTGTTTTTAAAGTTAACAAATATGGGAATCCTGTCTCCCTTTCTCTGTAGCACACGTATTTTTATATGCACATAGAGAATCCTACCTGGTATCACACATACATACTTGTGAGGTGGCTGAATTGGCAGATACAAATTGTGAGAAGAGATCACTACTCCTAAACGCTGTTTGAACTGAAAATTCAACCTATGGGTGAGCTTCCTAGTTCAATAACATTATACATAAATCCATGTTCAGTAAAATGAATATTTTTGCATCTGTGGATTATATATATATATATATATATATATATATATATATATATATATATATATATATATATATATCATGATGAATTTCGATTGGCATATACATGGCTACTTTTTTTTCTTTTTTTGGTTGTTCAAAACGTTACAAAGCTCTTGACATATCATATTTCATACATTAGATTCAAGTGGGTTATGAACTGGCATTTTTACCCCAAATAAAGTTTGCAGAATCACATTGGTTACATATCCACATTTTTACATAATGCCCTATTAGTTACTGTTGCATTCTGCTACCTTTCCTATACTCTATGATCCCCCTCTTTTCCCCTCCCATCTTCTCTCTCTACCCCATCTACTGTAATTATTTTTTCTCCTTGTTTATTTTCCCATTCCCTTCACAACCTGTTATATGTAATTTTGTATAACAATGAGGGTCTCCCTCCATTAACATGCAATTTCCCTTTTCTCTCCCTTTCCCTCCCACCTCATGTCTCTGTTAATGTAAATCTTTTCTTCCTGCTCTTCCTCCCTGCTCTGTTCTTAGTTGCTCTCATTATATCCAAGAAGACATTTGGTATTTGTTTTTTAGGGATTGGCTAGTTTCACTAAGCATAATCTGCTCTATTACCATCCATTTCCCTTAAAATTCCATGATTTTGTCATATTTTAGTGCTGCGTAATACTCCATGGTGTATAAATGCCACATTTTTGTTATCCATTCATCTATTGAAGGGCATCTAGGTTGGGCCCACAGTGCAGCAATTGTGAATTGTACTGCTAAGAACATCGATGTGGCAGTATCCCAGAGGTATACACTATTTTAAGGTCTTCAGGAAATAGTCCAAGAAGGGCAATAGCTGGGTCAAATTGTGGTTCCATTCCAAGCTTTCCCAGGAATCTCCATACTGCTTTCCAAATTGGCCACACCAGTTTGCGGGAACAGCTCTCCTCATAGGCCTGGTTTGGTCCATCTTCTCTACATTAAGAAGAGAGAGGCTTACTCAGACACAACCCTTCATCCTGAACAGGTTGTTTGCCATAGAAGATGACTTTTGGTCTTTCAGGTCTTTCATAGCTGCCTACATCTTCTCCAGGGATCAAATATGCATGGATCTTTGAGGTTCTCAGTAGGTGGCAGATCCCCTACATTGCTGTATTGCAAGAAGAACCCTGTCCCTTCTCTTTTGTAAAGTTAGATTGAGAGAACAGTGTATGGTTAGGGTTTTAATAACATGTTCAATTTGGGTTTGGAATCATTCTGATGGATGAATAATGGTATTGGGAACCTGTGATATTTATAAAACTATAGAGGTGAAATATAAGTATGAAAACAGAAATCTAGGTAAGATTTGTAGCCCAGAAGGGAATGAGGCCCTTGATTGGGATACTTAGCTTTTAATTATGTTCTGCACGGTTGTCTCAGATAAATTGATAATCAATGGCATAGGACCTTGTACTTTGGAAGATTGATTTTAGAAGAGAACATCCACTCAAATTGGGATAGTGGGTAGGATAAGGAAGAGAGTCGGTAGGTTTAGGAAGAAGAGTGAGTATAAAATTTGGATCAAGTGTTCTTTAGCAATAGGGTTTCATTTATACAGTGAATGAAAATGTCAGCACATGCGAAGAGTCAGTCCCAATGATGAACTGCGGAAAATATAGGAAAGAAGATATCAATAGAGACATTACAAAATCAGGCAATTGTAAAGTGAGTGATAGGTTTAGACATTTTCAACAGGATCGAGATTGAATACATAATTTTAGGAAGAAACAAATATGTAGTCACCAATAGAAATGACATTTGAAAGCATTAGGCAAACTGGAAATGGAAGTTTTTAGTAATCCATATTCAACTTCCATTTAGGATTTGGTACAATCATAAGTGTGACCTTTGCATTTTGTGCCCAGAAAATTATTGTGATAAAATATATATGTAGATCATGTGACATGAGTATTTTTTACACCATTTCTGTGAGCAATATAAATTAGTATTGGGGGTACAAAGTGGTGTACCCTGTGTCTATGAATATAGAGATAATGCATGAATAGAACATACTGTAAATAAATAATATAACTGGTTACACTTTAAATAATGGATTGAATTGTTATCTGAAAATATATAAGAAATCATATATTGACATACAATCATTAATTCCAACCAGTTATATATCTAATTGTAATCTTAGGGTTATTTTTTATCATGAAGTGTGTGTGAGTTTTGCTTCAAAAGTGATTATGGATCGAAAATAATGTGTTTGGAAAGAAGTCTCATGAAATTACCAATCAAGAAATATGGAGGAATCCATGTGTTCTGAAGCAGGAAGTGATTGAAAGTGAAACAAATGCCTATAAATTTGCTAAATTGTGGATGAAATATATATCCTGTGATGTGCATAAACTGATGAAATAGTATGTACCAGTGTTGAATAAAAATGAACGTCAAAATACACATCATGTACCATAGGAATCTACTTGCATTGATGTTAAACTGGGTCAGTTACTGTACAAATATTAGGATTCGCGTGCATCATTCACCGAAGTTAGTTTTCTCTTTTTTTTTAAATTTTTATTTATGCTTGTTCAAAACATTACATAGTTCTTGATACATCATATTTGTCACTTTGATTCAAGTGGGTTATGAACTCCCATTTGTACCCCGTATACAGATTGCAGAATCACATCAGTTACACATGCATTGATTCACATATTGCCATACTAGTGTCTGTTGTATTCTGTTGTATTCTGCTGCCTTACCTATCCTCTACTATCCCCCCTCCCCTCCCCTCTCCCACCATCTTCTCTCTCTACCCCCTCTACCTTAATAAATTTCTCCCCATGTATTATTTTTCCCTTTCTTCTCTCTTCCTCTTGTATGTAATTTTGTATAACCCTGAGGGTCTCCTTCCATTTCCATGCAATATCCCTTCTCTCTCCCTTTCCCTCCCACCTCTCATCCCTGTTTTAATGTTAATCTTCTTCTCATCCTCTTCATACCTATTCTGTTCTTAGTTAATCTCCATATATCAAAGAAGACATTTGGCATTTGTTTTTAAGGGATTGGGTAGCTTCATTTAGCATAATCTGCTCTAGCGCCATCCATTTCCCTGCAAATCTATGATTTTTTGTCATTTTTTAATGCAGAGCAATACTCCATTCTGTATAAATGCCACATTTTTTTTATCCATTCATCTATTGAAGGGCATATAGGTTGGTTTCACAGTCTTGCTATTGTGTATTGTGCTGCTATGTACATCGATGTAGCAGTGTCCCTGCAGCATGCTCTTTTTAGGTCTTTAGGGAATTGACCGAGAAGGGGAATAGCTGGGTCAAATGGTGGTTTCATTCCCAGCTTTCCAAGAAATCTCCATACTGCTTTCCAAATTGGATGCACCAATTTGCAGTCCCACCAGCAATGTACAAGTGTACCTGTTTCCCCACATTCTCACTAACACTTGTTGTTTGACTTCATAATGGCTGCCAATCTTACTGGAGTGAGATGATATCTTAGGGTGGTTTTGATTCACCTTTCTCTGACTACTGGAGATGGTGAGCATTTTTTCATGTACTTGTTGATTATATGTCCTCCTCTGAGATGTCTGTTGAGGTCCTCGGCCCATTTGTTGATTGGGCTATTTGTTATCTTATTGTTTAATTTTTTGAGTTCTTTGTATACTCTGGATATTAGGGCTCTATCTGAAGTGTGAGGAGTAAAGATTTGTTCCCAGAATTTAGGCTCCCTAATTACCTCTCTTATTGTTTCTTTTGCTGAGAAACAACTTTTTACTTTGAGTAAGTCCCATGTGTTGATTCTAGTTATTAACTCTTGTGCTATGGATGTCCTATTGAGGAATTTGAAGCCCGACCCCACAGTACGTAGATCGTAGCCAACTTTTTCTTCTATCAGACGCCATGTCTCTGATTTGAAATCAAGGTCCTTGATCCATTTTGAGTGAACTTTTATGCATGCAAGAGAAAGGGATTCAGTTTCATTTTGTTACATATGGATTTCCAGTTTTCCCAGAACCATTTGTTGAAGATGCTATCCTTCCTCCATTGATGCTTTTAGCTCCTTTATCAAATAGAAGATTGTTGTAGCATTGTGGATTAATCTCTGTGTCCTCCATTCTGTTCCTTTGGTCCACCCGCCTGTTTTGGTACCAGTACCATGCTGTCATTGTTACTATTGCTCTGAAATTTAGTTTGAAATCTGGTATCGCTATATCGCCTGATTCACACTTCCTGGTTAGAATTGCTTTTGATATTCTGGATATTTTATTTTTCCAAATGAATTTCATGATTGCTTTCTCTATTTCTACAAGAAATGCCGTTAGGATTTTGATTGGCATTGCATTAAACCTATAGAGAACTTTTGGGAATATCACCATTTTGATGATGTTAGTTCTCCTAATCCATGAACAGTGTATATTTTTCCATCTTCTAAGATCTTATTCTACTTCTCTTTTTAGGGTTCTGTAGTTTGCATTGTATAAATCTTTCACCTCTTTTGTTAGGTTGATTCCCAAGGATTTTATTTTTATTTTTTGAGGATATTGTGAATGGAGTGTTTTTTTTTCTCATTTCCGTTTCAGAAGTTTTGTCACTGATATACAGAAATGCCTTTGACTTATGAATGTTGATTTTATATCCTGCCACATTGCTGAAATCATTTCTTAGTTCTAGTAGTTTTTTTTTTTTTGTAGACCCTTTTGGGTCTTCTATATATAGAATCATGTCAGCTGCAAGTAGTGATAATTTAAGTTATTCTTTTCCTATTTTTATGCCTTTATATTTCTTTCATCTGTCTAATTGCTCTGGCCAGTGTTTCGAGAACTATATTGAATAGAAGTGGTGGTAGAGGACATCTCTGTCTTGTTCCAGATTTTAGAGGGAATGCTTCAATTTTTCTCCATTCAGAATAATGCTAGCCTGAGGCTTAACATAGATAGCTTTTACAATGTCGAGGTAAGTTCCTGTTATCTCTAATTTTTCTAATGTTTTGAACATAAAGGGATGCTAAGGGTCTATTGTTCTTATTTATTTTTCGCAGAACCAAGCTTTAGTTTTGTAATTTTTTCAATAGTTTCTTTTGTTTCAATTTTGTTGTTTTCCGCTCTGATTTTAGTTATTTCTTGCCTTCTGCTACATTTGCTGTTGTTTTGCTCTTCCTTTTCTAGGGCTTTGAGATGAAGTGTGAGCTCATTTATTTGTTGTTCTTTCCTATTTTTGAGGAATGATGTCAAGGTGGTGAATTTCCCTCTTAAAACTCCTTTCATTGTGTCCCATAGATTCCGATATGTTGTGTCTGTATTTTCATTTATCTCGAAGAATTTTTTGATTTTCTCATTTATGTCTTCTGTAACACATTAATCATTCAGTAAAATGTTGTTCATTTTCAATGTGATGTAGGATTTTTCCTTCCTTCTTTTTCATTGGTTTCCAGTTTCATTCCATTATAATCAGATAAAATTCATGGTATTATGTCCACCACTTTATATTTATTGAGGGTTGCTCTATGTCATAATATATGGTCTATTTTTGAGAAGGATCCATGTGCTGCTTAAAAAAAAAGTATATCCACTTGATGATGGTTGATATATTTTATATATGTCAGTTAAGTCTAGGTTATTGATTGTGATATTGAGTTCTATAGTTTCTTTATTCAACTTTTATTTGGAGGATCTGTCCAATGGTGAGAGAGGTGTGTTGAAGTCACCCATAATTATTGTGTTGTGGTCTATTTGATTCTTGAACTTGAGGAGAATTTGTTTTATGAACGTTGCAGCACCATTTAATGGTGCGTAAATATTGATAATTTTTATGTCTTGTTGGTGAATGGTTCCTTTTAACAGTATATAATTTCCTTCATTATCCCTTTTGATTAAATTAGTCATGAAGTCGATTTAATTCGATTTGAGGATGGCCACCCCTGCTTGCTTATGAGGACCGTGTGCATGGTATATTTTTTCCCAACCTTTCACCTTCAGCCTGTGTATGTCTTTTCCATTCAGATATGTCTCCTGGAGGCAACATATTGTTGGATTTGTTTTTTGAATCCAAGTTACAAGCCTATGTTGCTTTATTGGAGAGTTTAAGCCATTAGTGTTTAGAGCTACTATTGATATATGGTTTCTACTGCCATCCATGTTTGAATATTTATCGTTTTTTTAAATTTACTTTGTTTCTCCATGATTAGCTTTTCCCCCGCCCTCTGTCATTACTGAGGTACTTCCCACTGATGGTTTTGGTTGTTGTTTTTCATTTCTTCCTCGTGTAGTGTTTTGCTCAAGAGACTTTGCAATGGTGGTTTTCTTGCTGCAAATTCTTTTAGCTTTTCTTTATCATGAAAGATTTTTATTTCGTTGTCGTACCTGAAGCTGAATTTTGCTGGATACAGAATTCTTGTTTGGCATCCATTGTCTTTCAATGTTTGAAATACGTTGTTCCAGGATCCTCTCACTTTCAGTGTCTGTGATGAAAAATAGGTTGTTAACCATATTGGTTTACCCCTGAATGTAATCTTCCTCCTTTCTCTTGAAGCTTTTAATGTTTTCTCTTTGTTCTATATATTGGATATCTTCATAACAATGTGTCTTGGCGTTGGTCTACTGTGATTTTGTGTGCTCTGTGTCCTGTAAGCATCTTCAATTTGTATATCCATTTCCTTTTTTATTTCTGGAAAATTTTCTGTAATTATTTCATTCAACAGGTTACTCATTCCCATGGTTTGAATCTCTGTACCTTCCTCTATCCAGATGACTCATAAGTTTGGTTTTTTTGTGTTATCCCATATCTCTTGGATGTTTTTCTCATGATTTTTTACCAGCCTTTCTGTGTTGGCTAGACTCTTTTCAAGATGATATATTTTGTCTTCATTATGTGACATTCTGTCTTCTACTTGCTCCCCTCTGTTAGTGATACTCTCAATTGAGTTTTTAATTTGGTTTATCATTTTCTTCATTTCTAGAATTATTCTTTGAATTTTTATAATCTCTATCTCCTGATAAAGAAGATTAACTTCTTCTTTTATCTGTTTATGTAATTCATTTTCAATGTGTTCTTTCACTGTATTTATTTGCTCTCTCGTATCCTCTTTAAGGTTTCATTCCATCTGTCTAAGGTATTCCTTGAGTTTTTTATATGACCATTTTTCTGATGATTCTAGGTCCTCCTGAATATTTAGGTTATCCTTCATTGTTTGTACTCCTTTTCTTTCTTGCTTTTTTATGCTGCTCATGTTACTTCTTGTTTGTTTGAGTGCTGAGTTACTGCTTATTCTTATAAATTTATTTGAAGCTTGGGAGGAAAGATATTAGAAGGGATGGGAAGAAGTCACTAAAGAGAATGAGAATAGGCAGGTAGAATTCAAGGATGAGGGAATAAGAAAATTGAAAAGAAATGAAAAGACAAAAGAAAAAAATAGAAAATAAAGAAAGAAATAATTTTTTAAAAATAATAATGATAATTAAAAATGAAAATTAAAATTTAAAATAATAATAATAATAGTAAAATTTAAAAAATAAAAACATTAAAATAAGTTAAAGAACAACAAAAAATGAAAATGAAAGAAAAAAAGTAAAAATAAAATAATAATAATAATAATACATGCAGTCATGGAGTTCAATTAACTTCTCTTCCAGTAGGTGGAGCTGTGCTCACTGGGCCAAGCTTCTCCTCTCAATAGGTGGGAACCAATCACTGTGCAGCAGCTCTTCCTCCCAGACTGGGCGGGTCTCCAATCCTGAGTGCCTAGGACCTTCTCTAGTGTTTCCTCAAGCCAGGCTCCGCTCAACTGTGACACTCACCACAATACTTGCTACACGTCAGGTCTCTGTTCCTGGTAGTCCTGTTTTCATCAACGCCTGCCACTCTCTCCCTGTTTGCCTCCCTCAGACCCTAAGTTTGTAGAGCTTGGGGCTGGGAACCCCCAGCGAATTTGCTTGCTCTCTGGTATCCATGCCCACATTAGCTGGTGTAAGAGACCTCAGTTGTCAGCACTGGTGGGAGCGGTAGCCGGGAATTCCATGCCACGAGTCCCACAGCACACATGATTCCCTCGGTCTGGCCATCTTTCTCACGGGAGACCTGGGAGGGCCCCTTAAAGGAGAGCTGGAAGGGGCCCTTAATGTTTCCCCACTGTGTGGAGAGAGATGCATAGGGAATTACACACCTGTCGTACTGGTTTCAATAAAGTTATCTCCTCTGCCCATGACGTCAGTTCTCTTCCATGGTGGTATCCCATGCAAATGGTGACCGTTCATTCCTTTTGCCAGGTGACCAATGCAACGGATGGGTCCTGACTGTGTCTCCGAAGCCCCATTTCAATTCAGTGGCCTTTTACCTCTGTAAATTCAGAAGGGCCGACCAGTTATTTCAGAGGGAATGTTAGTTCTGAGACACAAGAAGCAGGCAAATCTGAGCTTCTATGCAGCTGATCCGGGCTCTGTGTGTTTTCTGAGGGGCCCAGACTGTTCGCACCAGATCCATGTCAGGTCAGCATTGCCTAGTGATTCTGAACAAACAGCATTTAGACAGTTTATGACTCCCTATGCCTGCGCAGCTTAAGAGGTCCGAGACTTGATTTCTCCATGTTCGCCACCATGTTGGATCTCCTATATTGCTACTTTTTAATGTCTGTGCGTGTGCGTGCATATATATATATATATATATATATATATATATATATATATATATACTCTCCAGATTTTTCAAAATATGAAATATATCCCTAAATTCATTCATATTCATATATGTGGATTTATAACAAACTTTCCACAAGATTATACTCAGAAATAATCATCCACCTGAAATACATATTTCTTTCCTAGTACTGAAAAGTAACTTCATAGAATGGTGCATACAAACTCTAATATTTCTACAGATACTAACCCAGTGTAACATCAATGCAAGTAGATTCCTAGGGGACATGATGTGTATTTTGACGTTCATTTCTATTCAACACTGGTACATTACTATTTCTTCAGTTTATGCACATCATAGGATATATATTTCATCCACAAGTTAGAAAACTTATAGGCATTTGTTTAATGATCAGTCACTTCCTGCTTCAGAATACATGTATTTCTCCATTTTTCTTCACTGGTCTTTTCATAAGACTTTTTCCAATCACAATATTTTCATTTTTCATTATCTCTTATGAAGCAAAACTCAAACACCCTTCATGATAAACCATAATCCTAAAATTACCATTAGATGTATAACTGGTTGGAATGAATGATTATATATCAATATAAGATTTCTTATATATTTTTAGATATCAATTCAATTCATTATTTAAAGTGGAACCAGTTAAATTATTTATTCACAGGATGGTCTATTCATGCATTATCTCTATATTCATAGACACAGGGTACACCTCTGTGTACCCCTAACACTAATGTATATGTCTTCAAAATATTGCTCCCTGAAATGGTGGAAGAAATACTCATGTCACCTGATCCACATATATATTTTATCACAGTAAAATTCTGAACAAAAAATGTAAAGGTCACACTTATGATTGTACCGAAGTCTAAAAGGAAAGTGAACATGGATAACTAAAAACATCCATGTGAAGATTGCCTAATGCTCTCAAATGTCAATCCTATTGGTGACAACATATTTGTTTCTTCCAATGATTATATATTCAAACTAAACCCTGTTGAAAATGTCTAATCTTATAACTCACTTTATACTTTGCCTGATTTCATAATGTCTCTATTGATACCTGCTTTCCTACTTATTTTCCCCAGTTCATCGTTGTGACTGACTCTTCACATGTGCTGAAATTTTCATTCATTCTCTAACAGAAACCCTATTGCTAAAGAACTTTTGGTCCAAATCCTATACTCACTCTTCTTCCTAAACCTACCGACTATCTTCCTAATCCTACCGACTATCCATTTTGACTGGATGTTCTCTTCTACATTAAATCTACCAAGGTACAAGGTCCTGTGCTTCAAATCATACCTAGATTTCTGTTTCCATACTGATATTTCACCTCTATATTCTTGTAATTATCGCACGTTCTCAATACCATTATTCATCGCCCAGAATGATTCCTAACCCAAATTGAACCTGTTATTAACCCTAAACATACACTGTTCCCTAAATCTCATTTTACAGAAGAGCAGCAACAGAGTTGTTCTTAAAATACAGGGAATTAGGGGACCTTCCACCTGCTGAAAACCTCAAAGGTCCATGCAGAAATGATACCTGGAGAAGTTGTAGGGAGGTATGAAAGACCTGAGAGAGTAAAAGTCCTATTCCAAGTCAAACAACCTGGTCAGGATAAAGGGATGTATCCGAATCAGCATCTCTCTACTTATTTTAGAGAAGATGGACTAAACCAGACCTGTGTGGAGAGCTGTTCCCAGGTGTCTATGGTTGATATACCATTCTAACTTGTGAAAGTGTTCCAGGAAGTAGGAGCAGCCTCCATCTCATGGGACCCTTGGAAGTAAGTGTTAGGACAAAGTGGTTGCCAAGGCAGTGGCCTCATTCAGTTCCAAAGAAAGTGACATACCTCATTTCCTTGGTGATGGAACACTCTGAACTTGCTATCCAAGAACCAAGACACCGAGAGGCAATCCCAGTCCATGTCCCTGTGGGCTCACTTGATTGGATTTTCCAAGGACAGAGTCAGTCTTTCTTGGTACCTCCTGATGTGAGTATAGCCAAATACCAGGAGAGCTCTGAAGAGATACTTTTCCTGTGAAAGCAGGTAGAAGCTGGCCACTTTATCCTGACAACTTCACAGAGTTGGTCAAGGAAACCAGATCTGATAGAGGACACGACATTTTGGGGAACATAATATGGCCCACCAGTCAGAGTTAACTCCGGAGAGTCACAGACCTACTTGAGGGAAGGAGGTGCATTTGTGAGTGTGGGTTTGTTGTTTTGTCTCATGTTCAGAGAATAGGTACGAAAGGCGGTTTGTTTGATTTGAAGTGAATTGTTTCTAGTAAGTCGTTTGACAAGATGAGTGTTTCTATGTCTGTGTATCCCACTGTGTCCGTGGTTGTAGACATGAGAAAAGAGAATGCAACAATGGATGTGTCCTGTCTAGTAGAAAGCTTCCCATTATGCATCCTGCCTAATTTATGAATAGAGTGCGGCTTGCCTTATGGATGGGCAATACCTACTACCTTCCTAAGTCTCTGTTTTCTTCTGAATTCTGGCCACTCTCCAGAATAGGCTCATGGTTTTGTGTCCAAGATATGTAACAACTCCAAGGTCTGTGACATGGCCATGTACAGGATAGCTGAAGGGAATGGCCAGCATCTCAGAAAACTCAGATATCAATGTGACCAGGAAAGTCTCAGTGGATATACCCTGCTTTTGGCCTTTTGCTTACCTATTGTTCTGTTTCCCTGAATATCAGGAAGGTCTTTGCCTCAAGCCACCCCTTTGTGAAGCCTGAAGAAAACAGTTTTCAAATGGAAATGAATGGGCATCACTTGTGGCTCTTTCTTAATTGCTTTGGAAAGGGATGTGTCTGAATTAGCCTCTTGGCCTTGTATGTGGCTGTGACTTTGATTCTCAGCAGCTGATGGATCTAAAGAATGATCCCATGTGTGCATCCAAAACCATAATTGCCAAAAGATCAGTCATTGTGGATGAAGTCTCTCGTCTTCCTCTGTTAGGTTCCTGACTTCCATCAAGTGAGAATTGGTATTCCTTGGGTCAAATGAGTTCTTCAAATCACTGCAGAGGTGCTTAGGTTTTTGCATGACTCCAAATCACATAAAGAATCTATAATTGAAAGTCAGTAGGCCACAAATTGGAGAAACAGAGCAGTATTAACGGGAGGCTTATTTGATCACTCCTGGTTCACAGGAAGGGTGTCCAGGCCAACATGACTTTAGGCAAATGAGGGGCAAGGGAGTTTATTTGGACACTGTCTTTGGGTGAGCCATTCATGGAGACCTTCAGCCAGAGGTTACGATGAGTGACTATATGGAAGAAGATGAGGACCTTGTTTGAGTGATTTGGTTTTAATTGTGGTCATTTGTGTGGTGGTTGTAAGAAATATCTTGGTCCACCTGGGCTTGAACTCTGGTTGGATTCCCCTTAGAGACTACGTTCTGGAACTGAACTCAGAGAAGTATTGCCATGAATTGTGTTGGGATATTAGGAGGCCACGCATGAGAGTCGCCCTTGGAAACTGAGATCTAGGCCCAGGGTGGCTTTCCACAGAGCACTGAGAATCTCAGCCAGGATAACACATGATTTTATTCTGAAAGACTTGGCAGCCATAGTTGAGTGTCAAAACACACATGGACCTCACATTGTAGACCTCAATTTACCTGGCTTCATGTGACCTTTTGGCCACTCTTTGGGAAGCCTTGCCTGTGAGAGTTCTCCAGAGCTTTCATTGAAAATGAGCTTCCTCATTATTTAATGGTTTCTGAATGAATTGAAACCCACAGTGCCTCCAACTTCATCCTTAACAATGGCTAGATGAATACCATGTAGTTATTAAAATTTCCATGACCAGGTGGCACTGGAGAACCTTTGAATGTCCTGTTGCTGATCATGAGTATACCAGACAGTGCCTTGATTGACTGGATTTCATAAAAATGTTGTAGAAAAGAGATGCCAGTACGTTTGAGTCTGCTGAGTAGTGGGCCTAGAGAACTGGTGGGCAGGTGTGTGAAAAAACATCAGTAGTAGGCCATGAGGATCTACCATTGGATTCCAAATGGCTTGTGACTGACATGGTGCAGCCAGCAGATCCTTATTTGTAAACTCATCTTTTTATATGGAGAGGTTTCAGGGCAATGTTCAGAATAAGGGTCATATGGACAAGGGGGCAATGGGGCAAGCTATGAGGGATAGAAGCCTGGTTGGTGTGTTCTCCTGCACACCCTGACCCACCACACGTGACATAACTCCCTCCAGCACTGTGTCTCAGTTGGGCTCCTTGTATTTTATGAAGCAAATACTAAACTCTCAGTGCAGCAGGAAAAACACCACAAAAAGTGGAGGAGGACAAAATGGCTTCACAGTTCACATGGGGAGGCATTTAGTCACCAGTGTTTACTGTTTACCAACAAAGAGAGGATTCAGGCCTCCTGCTTCATGTTAATTGGAAAATAAGAACCCATGTCCTTCAGGTCAAAGTGATGGAGACCCACCTTTGATGTTCTCACTACAAAAGAAGATAAAGCTCCTGAAAACAACCTAAATTTCAAGTGCCCAACCTCAGAGTGAGATTCTCAAAAAGTCCTTAGGCCAGAAGAGCTCCATGTTTGTGGAGTGTTTACCCTGTCCCTTACTTTTAGAAAGTCCTCTACCTCCACCAAAGATGTGAAATCTGGAGCATTTTCCATTCCAGATAGGTATTCACAGATTTTCTAACTCTTCTCCTATAATTGTGTCTTACTTGAGGCGAAAGTAATGTTAAAGCATTGTTCTGGATGAGAGTGGGAAGATTTTTGTGTAGCATATATTTGCATACACATTGGATTAAATTTCCTATTTTCTATTCGAAATACTGAATCCCTGACACTAACACATACCCTATCAGACTCTGAATACTATTTCTAATAGGATGGAGAAAAATAACCCAAACAGAATAGAAATACAAGCAGTTTAGAGGAGTCATGGTGTATATTTGGACTTGCCTTTTGCATGATACAGAGTAGGAGTTAAATCCAGTCAATTTTTTGTTGAAATAGTTCTCCATGTGTTTTTAAAGTTAACAAATTGTGAATTCCTGTCTCCCTTTCTCTGTAGCCCATTCAGCACATATATTTTTATATGGATATATAGAATCATACCTGGTACCACACATATATTCTTGTGAGGTGGATGAGTTGGCAGATACAAATTGTGAGAAGAGATCACTCCTACTAAACCGTGTTGGAACTGAATATTCAACCAATGGGTGAGCTTCCATGTTCAGTAAAATGAATATTTTTGGATCTGTGGATGATATATATTTTATGATGAATTTTGATTGACATATATGTTGCTATTTTTTTTTCTGTGTGTGTGTGTGTTTTGTGTCACTCACCTGTTCTGTAAAACAACTTCAGAGAGAGAGGTTAAAAATTCATGCAAAGATCTGATGGAGGTATCTAATATCTTAGTTTTGGTCTATTGCTTCTTCTAATTGGGTCATTTGTTGTGTCCCATGGACGAGGGCAGTGGTTCCTGTGCCCACCCCTGCAGCAACTCCTATTCCGAATAGAATGGCTAAAGTGAGGGATATATGTTCCCAGTTGAAACGGGTTGTATGCCCCCCTATTTGATATTCAAATGAATCTGCATCATGATAGAGCACTCTGGGAAACATCTGCACCATTACACAATTAATCACATCTCTTGACCATTTCATGAAAACATAAACAATCTTTAATTATATACAATTATGCTGTTGTAGGGACGGACAAGGCAAGGCACCTAAGATAGCAACGAAGACAGCGAAACCGTCCTATTTGGTTGCAACCAGATTCAGAGGGCATTGCTTCTGTTGTAATCAATTATTCTCCTGAAACTCAAGTATAGGTAGTTTCAGAATTTTGTACCCAACATGTAAGGGAAGGGGCTCAGAAGTTCACAGTCTGCAGAAGTTCAAAAAAGCCGTTGTTGTTTCTGTTTTTTCCTCGGTTCTGGGCAAGTTAACTTTTCAAGGACACCTGGGAGGGAAAGAGCTTTTTCCTACCTTTCTTATTTTTCGCCCCTGACAGCTGTTACCATGGAGCCCTGATGGTAACTTCTTTATCTTAGAAATATAGCCATCTCTGTAAAGCCCCAGCTCACGGCCAGAGGCCTTGTTCATATATTTTGTGGAAAACAAGTAATGGGGTGTCTAGCATAGAAGTGCTTATTTTTTTAGCCAGTGGCCAAGTAGAACAAGGCAACACTAAAAGAGGAAGTTTATCTACATTGAACTCTTTTATAGGGACTCTTTTGCTGAAAGTCCTAAAGTCAGCCATGGTGAAGACTTCTGTAGAAAGTCAGTTAAGAATTTTCTGTAGGCCTGGTACAGAAGGGGAAGACAGGGAAGGTGGGGCTGACAGCAGCTCCGAGGATCTGAGAATAAGGAAGGAGAGATGTAAAAGAATAATGGGAAAGGGGTTTGGTATTTTCCTAGTAACAAAAACTTGAGCTGCAGAACAGGTAGAGCAGAGGGGAAGACAAGAGTGAGTATCCCAAAATGCATGTGAGGGACTTTAAATTTTTAGTAAACTGTTTTCAGTGATGACAAAGCAACTTTAAAGGCCATTTTCATTACATCTTTGATAGGAGTCTGAGGGCTCTCCTCTGCTAGTTTCAGCTTTGTGTTAGCTGGTAAGAGGACCTGGTGGGACCCGGTGCGGGCACGGACAGGAGAAGAGAGGAGTGAGTCGATGGATGAGAACTTGAGTACCTGCTAACTCAGCAAGGGGGCGATGGTCTGAGAACCGGGAGAGGTTTGGGTTTTTGATCTAATAATTGGAGGGGAGAAATCAGGTTGCTCAGGTGAGAGTGACAGCAGAGACTCTGGAGCACAAGGCTGAAGGTGAGGATCTATTGGATAAGCATAGTTCAGGATATGAGTGAAGGATGGAAAAGGCCTGCCCATAGGGGAATCTCCTTTCACCCTTTTGAGCACTTGCAGAAGTTAAAAAGGTCACACAGGGCTGGGGATGTGACTCAATTGTAGCACGCTCGCTTGGCATGCGTGCGCCCCGGGTTTGATCCTCAGCACCACATACAAACAAAGATGTCGTGTCCGCCAAAAACTAAAAAATAAATATTAAAAATTCTCTCTGTCTCTCTGTCTCTCGCCTCTCTCTTTAAAAAAAAATGGTCACGCAGAATTTGAGGATCTAGAGACCCCTCTGGGGGCCATCGGTTTTGGTTATCTAATTGGTAATATGGCCAATGCTGTGTACTGAATTTGATGAGGAGTTTGTGTTCCATCAGGCAGCCCCTGTATGCTCACATCCCCATGACGTACAGAAAAAGTCGGCCAGGCATTCTGGAATTACTAAAAAGGAGTGATGGATTTTTCCTTTCCCCAGGTCCATGATCCTCTTAGTTGTACAAGTCCGATATTTACTGCCATTAGCCCCTTGAACTAGAGACCTTTTATTTGATAGAGGGCCCAATGGGGCCTTAAGCACTGAGTTTATTGCCCCTGTATCCCCTTCAAAGTTTACTGGGGTCTCCTCCACTTCAAAAGATACGCTGAGCTCAGGGAGGGGATCTGAGCCCCGACTTTCGTAGTCATGCTGAAGAGTCAGAATGGCTGGCTGGCGTGGCTGCCTCTTTCTACGGCACTCTTGAACCCAGTGTCCTCTTTCTTTACAGTAGGCACATTGATCTGAGGTCAGGGGTGGCCTCTGGCGTGGGACCAGGTATCCCTTCCTGTCTCCCTGTTTCTTAATTTCTGGCCCTTTTGTTGTTGTGACCGGGACCTTAGTCAACTCCTTAGTCTGTCTTTTGTTTCTTTTATCGTCCTTTTGCTCCCTTCTCTTCCTCAGTTTCTCTCTTATAGTATACTTTGTCGGCTTCTCTGACTAAATCTCTCAAAGTCATATCTTGTAATCCATCTAAGCATTGTAACTTTCTTTAAATATCCAAGGCAGCATGCCCAATAAAGGCCATTGTGACAGATGCCTTTTGATCCTCTGCATAAGGATCGAAAGGAGTATATCTCCTATATGCCTCCGTAATTCTCTCTAGAAACATAGAAGAAGATTCATCAGGCCCGCAGGCGTGGTAGCCACGTCACCCCAAATAGAGTAGGGAAATAGCAGTGCCGCTGCCAGTGCCCGGATAAGGCCCAGTCACCAGCTGGTGCGGTAGTCACGTCACCCAAATTGTAGTAGGGGCCAAGCAGGCCTCTGCCCACGCCCGCAACAAAAGCAGACCTGTGACTGACCTGCGGAACAGGCACAGCGGCCTGCCACCATGGTAGACATGACACCCCAATTGGAGTAGTGGCAGAGCAGAGCTTTCTCCTGCGCCCAGTACAAGCACAACGGCCCACCGGCGTGGGTAGTCATGTCAACCCAATTGGAGTAGGGGCAGAGCAGAGCCTTTGCCCGCACCCAGAACAGGCCCAGCGATCTGCCAGCATGGTAGTCACGACACCCCAATGGCAGTAGGGCCAGAGCAGAGCCACCACCCGCTCCCGCAAGGTAGGCAGACCTGCAACCGACAGGCGGAACAGGCCCAGCGGCCTGCAAGCGCGGCAGACACATCAACCCATTTGGTTCTTTGAAAAAATAAAAAAAATCGACAGAACATTAGCCATGCTAATGAAGACAAGAAGAGAGAGAACTCAAATTACTAGCATATGGGATGAAAAAGACAACATCATAACAGATATTTCAGATATACAGAAGATAATCCGAAATTATTTTGAATCTTTGTACTCTAATAAAATAGAAGACGGTGAAGGCATCGATAAATTTCTTAAGTCATATGATCTGCCCAGATTGAGTCAGGAGGATATAGACAACCTAAACAGACCAATATCAATTGAGGAAATAGAAAAAACCATCAAAACACTACCAAGTAAGAAAAGCCCAGGACCTGATGGGTATATAGCAGAGTTTTACAAAACATTTAAAGAGGAACTAATACCAATACTTTTCAAGTTATTTCAGGAAATTGAAAAAGAGGGAATTCTTCCAAATTCATTCTATGAGGTCAAAATCACTCTGATTCCTACACCAGACAAAGACACTTCAAAGAAAGAAAACTACAGACCAATATCTCTAATGAACCTAGAGGCAAAAATCCTCAATTAAATTCTGGCAAATCAGATACAAAAGCATATCAAAAAAATTGTGCACCATGATCAAGTAGGATTCATCCGTGGGATGCAAGGCTGGTTTAATATACGGAAATCAATAAATGTTATTCATCACATCAATAGACTTAAAAATAAGAACCATATAATCATCTCGATAGATGCAGAAAAAGCATTCGACAAAGTACAGCATCCCTTTATGTTCAAAACTCTAGAAAAACTAGGGATAACAGGAACATACCTCAATATTGTAAAAGCAATCTATGCTAAGTCTCAGGCTAGCATCATTCTGAATGGAGAAAAATTGAAGGCATTCCCCCTAAAATATGGAACAAGACAGGGATGCCCTCTTTCACCACTTCTGTTCAACATAGTTCTCGAAACACTGGCCAGAGCAATTAGACAGACAAAAGAAATTAAAGGCATATAAATAGGAATAGAAGAACTTATATTATCACTATTGCAGATGACATGATTCTATACCTAGCAGACCCAAAAGGGTCTACAAAGAAACTAATAGAGGTAATAAATAAATTCAGCAAAGTGGCAGGATATAAAATCAACACTCATAAATCATAGACATTCCTGAATATCAGTGACAAATCCTCTGAAACGGAAATGAGGACAACCACTCCATTCACAATATACTAAAAAAAAAAAAAATAATTGGGAATCAACCTAACAAAAGAGGTGCAAGTTTTATACAAGGAAAACTACAGAACCCTAAAGAGAAAAATAGAGGAAGATCTTAGAAGATGTAAAAATGTACCCTGTTCATAGATAGACAGAACTAACATCATCAAAATGGCGATATTACCAAAAGTTCTCTATATGTGTAATGCAATGCAATTCAAAATCCCAACGGCAGTTCTTGTAGAAATAGAGAAAGCAATCATGAAATTCATATGGAAAAATAAAAGACCCAGAATAGCAAAAACAACACTAAGCAGGAAGTGAGAATCAGGCCGTATAGCGATACCAGACTTCAAACTATACTACAGAACAATAGTAAAAAAAATAGCATGGTACTGGTACCAAAACAGGTGGGTGGACCAATGGTAAAGAATAAAGGACACAGAAACCAATCCAAAAAAATACAACTATCTTATATTTGATAAAGGGGCTAAAAGCATGCAATGGATGAATGATAGCATCTTCAACAAATGGTGCTGGGAAAACTGGAAATCCATATGTAACAAAAAGAAACTGAATCCCTTTCTCTTGCCATGCACAAAAGTTAAATCAAAATGGAACAAGGAGCTTGATATCAAATCAAGACATGGTGTTTGATAGAAGACAAAGTTGTCTACGATCTACATACTGTGGGGTCGCCTCCAAATTCCTCAATAGGACACCCATAGCACAAGCGTTAATAACTAGAATCAACACATGGGACTTACTCAAACTAAAAAGTTTTTTCTCAGCAGAAGAAACAGTAAGAGGGGTAAATAGGGAGCCTACATCTTTGGAACAAATCTTTCCTCCTCACACTTCAGATAGAGCACTAATATCCAGAGTATACAAAGAACTCAAAAAATTTGTCAATAAGATAACAAATAACCCAATCAACAAATGGGCCAAGAACCTGAACAGACACTTCTCAGAGGAGGACATACAATCAATCAACAAGTACATGAAAAAATTCTCATCATCTCCAGCAGTAAGAGAAATGTGAATCAAAACCACCCTAAGATACCATCTCACTCCAGTAAGTTTGGCAGCCATTATGAAGTCAAACAACAACAAGTGCTGGCGAGGATCTGGGGAAACAGGTACACTTGTACATTGCTGGTGGGACTGCAAATTGGTGCAGCCAAATGGGAAAGCAGTATGGAGATTTCTTGGAAAGCTGGGAACGGAACCACCATTTGACCCAGTTATTCCCCTTCTCGGTCTAAAACCTAAAGACCTAAAAAGAGCATGCTACAGGGACACTGCTACATCGATGTTCATAGCAGCACAATTCACAATAGCAAGACTGTGTAACCAACCTAGATGCCCTTCAATAGAAGAATGAATAAAAAAATGTGGCATTTATACACAATGGAGTATTACTGTGCATTAAAAAATGAAAAATCATAGAATTTGCAGGGACATGGATGGCATTAGAACAGATTATGCTAAGTGAAGCTAGCCAATCCCTAAAAAAACAAATGCCAAATGTCTTCTTTGATATAAGGAGAGTAACTAAGAACAGAGTAGGGACGAGGAGCATGAGAAGAAGATTAACATTAAACAGGGATGAGAGGTGGAAGGGAAAGGGAGAGAGAATGGAAACTGCATGGAAATGGAAGGAGAACCTCAGGGTTATACAAAATTACATACAAGAGGAAGTGAGGGGAAAGGGAAAAATAATACAAGGGGGAGAAATTTATTACTGTAGAGGGTGTAGAGAGAGAAGAGAGGAGGAGAGGGGACGGGAGGGGGGATAGTAGAGGATAGGAAAGGCAGCAGAATACAACAGACACTAGTATGGCAATATATGAATGAATGGATGTGTAAGTGATGTGATTCTGCAATCTGTAAACGGGGCAAAAATGGGAGTTCATAACCCACATAAATCAAAGTGTGAAATATTATTTATCAAGAACTATGTAATGTTTTGAGCAACCATATATAAAAATTTTAAAAAAAGATAACTAAATTCGGTGAATAATGCACGAGAATCCTAATATTTCTACAGTAACTGACCCAGTTTAAAATCAATGCCAGTAGATTCCTATGGGACATGATGTGTATTTTGACGTTCATTTTTATTCAACAATGGTACATTACTATTTCATGAGTTTATGCACATCATAGGATATATATTTCATCCACAAATTAGCAAATTTATAGGCATTTGATTCAATTTCAATCGCTTCCTGCTTTACAACATATGCATTCCTCCAGGTTTCCTGACTGGTCTATTCATGAGACTTCTTTCCAAACATATTATTTTCGATTTCCATAATCACTTTTGAAACAAAACTCACACACTGTTCATGATAAACCAAAACACTAATATTACCATTAGATGTATAATTGGTGGGAATGAATGATTGTATATCAATATAAGATTTCCTGTAATTTTTAAGATATCAGTTCAATCCATTATTTAAAGTTGGAACAAGTTATATTATTTATTCACTGTATTGTCTATTCGTACTTTATCTCTAAATTCATAGACACAGGGTGCACCTCTTTGTAACCCCAATACTAATTTTACGTCTTGAATATATTGCTTCCAGAAATGGTGGAAGAAATACTCATGTCACCTGATCTACATATACATTTTATCACAGTAGTATTCTGGACAAATAATGTAATGGTCACGGTTATGATTTCACGAAGGACTAAATGGAAAGTGAACATGGATTACTAAAAACATCTATGTCCAGGTTGCCTAATGCTCTCAAATGTCAATCCTATTGGTGACTACATATTTTTTTCTTCCTAATATTATGTATTCAAACTCAACCCTGTTGAAAATGTCTAATCCTATCACTCACTTTATACTTTGCCTGATTTCGTAATGTCTCTATTGATATCTGCTTTTCTACATTTTTTCCCAGCTCATCATAGTGACTGACTCTTCATATGTGCTGACTTTAACAATCACTCTGTAACCGAAACCCTATTGTTAAAGAACTTTTGTTCCAAATGCTATACTCACACTTCTTCCTAAACGTACTATCTTCCTATTTCTATCAACTATCCCTTTTTGACTGGATGTTCTCTTCTACATTCAATCATTATAGTAAATGTCCGGCGAGCTTCACAGGAGGAAACCACCAACAGACTATCTCATGCAACAGCAAAGGGTTTATTGAGTGTCCAGCATGCTGGTGCTCAGAGCTCACTTGAATAGAGCAGATAGCCCTGAGAATAGCTTAAGTAGAGCTTATATACTTTACCTGGAGAGGGCAGGGAGGGAAGTTTATTGATGGATCGGGGTGAGTGGGCGATTTGTGTGCAACTGGGTGAGGGAGCACATTCTGCAGTTGGGCAGTTGGGGACAGCACATACTGGGAACAAGATTTGCAAGCATTTCTCAAGATTTCAACAGTGTTTTGTTAAGCATACAGAAAAACAGGAAGTGACAAGTACCTATTTTACTAACCTTTTATTCCCCACTTCTTCTTCTGGCTACTTTTAATCATAAAAATGATCATTGGGGGGGGGTGTCACATTCTATGTATACTAGTAGGGTATTACCATAAGTTTAACTCGTCCAATTTGAGCCTGGAGAAAAGAAATTACACGGTTGAGAAAACAGGGTTTAATAGTTAGCAATAACATGAGGATTACTATTGGACCGGCCAGGGTTGATAAAAACGTAGTTAACCAGGAAGACTGTGTGAACCAAGACTCAAACCACCTTATGCTCGGCATACAAACAACTTTCTTCTCTCAAAGTAGCACAAAGCCCCCTTCTCTCATGATGAGGAGGTCCAACCCTCGAGTGGTCTGAAAAACAACTTCAGAGAGAGAGGTAAAAGACTCATGCAAAGCTCTGATGGAGGTTTCTAATATCTTAGTTTTGGTCTATTGCTGTCATTTGTTGGGTCATTTGTTGAGTCCCTTGGACAAAGGCAGTGGTTCCCGTGGCCACCAGTGCAGCAATTTCTATTCCTAATAGGATGGCTACATTGAGAGATATATATTTTCAGTGGAACCGGGTTGAATGCCCCCCTATTTGATCTTCAAATGAATCTGCGTCGTGATAGAGCACTCTGGGAAACATCTGCACGATTACACAATTAATCACATCTGTTGACCATTTCATGAAAACATTAACAATGTTTAAGTATATAGAATCATGCTGTAGTAGGGAAGGACAAGGCAACGCACCTAAGATAGCACTGAAGACAGGGAAACAGTCCTATTTGGTTGCAACCAGATTCAGAGGGCATTGATTCTGTTGTAATCAACTAATCCTCTGAAACCCAAGTTTAGGTAGTTTCAGAATTTTGTACCCAACATGTAAGGGAAGGGGCTCAGAAGTTCACAGTCTGCAGAAGTTGAAAAAAGCAGTTTTTGTTTCTGTTTTTTCCTCGGTTCTGGGCAAGTTAACTTTTCAAGGACACCTGGGAGGGAAAGAGCTTTTTCTTCCCTTTCTTATTTTCCCACTGCCAGCTGTTACTACGGAGCCCAGTTGCTAACTTCATTAACTTAGAAATGTAGCCATCTCTGTGAAGCCCCACGTCAAGGCCAGAGGCCTTGTTCACATATTTTTGTGAAAAACTAGTAAGGGGGTGTCTGGATTAGGAGTGCTGATTTTTTAGCCAGTGGCCAAGTAGAACAGGGCAACATGAAAATAGGAAGTTTAACTACATTGAACTTTTTTATAGGGACTCTTTTGCTGAAAGTCCTAAAGTCAGCCATGGTGAAGACTTCTGGAGAAGGTCAGTTAAAGACTTTTCTGTGGGCCTGGTATAGAGGGAAAAGACAGAGAAGGTGGGGCTGAGAGCAGCTCCGAGGATCTGAGAATGAGAAAAGAGAGATGTAAAAAAATAATGGGAAAGTGGTTTGGAATTTTCCTAGCAACAAATATTTGAGCAGTAGAACAGGTCAAGCAGAGGGGAAGATGGTAGTGAGTATCCCAAAACGCAGAGGGACTTTAAATTTGTAGTAAACTGTTTTCAGTGATGACAAAGCAACTTTAAAGGCCATTTTCATTACATCTTGGATAGAGGTCTGAGGGCTCTCCTCAGCTGGTTTGAGCTTTGGGTTAGTTGGTAAGAGGACCTGGTGGGACCCAGTGCGGGCACTGTCAACAGAAGAGAGGAGTGAGTGGGTGGAGGGGTAGCTCAGTACCTGCTACCTCAGCAAGGGGTCAATGGTCTGAGAACCAGCAGAGGTTTGGGTTTTTGATCTAATAATTGTAGTGGAGAAATCAGGTTGCTGAGGTGGGAGTGACAGCAGAGACTCTGGAACAGAAGGCTGAAGGTGAGGATCTATTGGATAAGCATAGTTCAGGATGTGAGCAAAGAAGGGAAAAGGCCTTCACATAGTGGAATCTCCTTTCACCCTTTTGAGCACTAGCAGATGTTAAAAAGGTCATGCAGGATTTGAGGATCTAGAATCCCCTCTGGTGGCCATCAGTTTTTGTTATCTAATTCGTAATATGGCCAATGCTGTCTACTGAATTTAATGCAGGGTTTGGGTTCCATCAGGCAGCCCCTGTACGCTAACATCCCCATGACTTACAGAAGAAGTCGGCTTTTCCCCCACACAGCCATGGCTGTTTTTGGCTTTGACAGTCGGCCGGGTAAACACAGTAATCTAGGCTAGCCAACCTGCATCTGGCTCGTGTGTCCCTACATCCATAATATTTGTTTCCATTATCTATGGTAAGGAAGGGATTTAATGGAATTTTAGTGGGATCCTCTTCATCAGGGATATCCCATTAGGAAAGACTTATAGCCAGCTGACAAATGTCTGGGTGGAGAGATGGTCACCAGGTCCCTAAGTGGGCTGCATGCAAGATAGATTATACTTCTTTTCAAGTAGAATTTGTGATCAGCCATCGCTGCTGAACGGGCTGATGAGGGTTAGGACTACTTGTGGCCAAGGGGAGAGTCTATAGGCTTATCCACACGGTGAATATGCAATTTGAAAGTGTTACCAGTCTTTTCCAGTTTCCAGCCAGAGTGTGGACAGGGCGCAGGCTTGAGATGAGAGGCATGGATCCAGGAAGTGATTCCGTTTACCTTTACCACTATAGATGTTATAAGTAGCACCTGGTATGGTCCTTTCCAGTGGGGTTCCAGGGATGACACCTGATATCATCTTACGTAGATGAAGTCTCTTACTTGATATCCATGTGGAGTCCCCTCGTTCCCAGTTTGGTAGGGAGTGGCCAGCTGTTTCCAAAGGTATCACTGAGATCTTTCAAGAGCTTTAAGTCTGTCAAACAAGGGGGTGTGAAAGGGATCGTTAGGTCTTAGAGTTGGGCTTTGGTCCGTTACTGGAAGAGAGGCACCCTAGATATTCACAGGGGGTGTGGTTACTCAAAGAAACAGAGGGCATATTTCTTGCACGAAACATTGTATAAGGCATGAACATAGTCCAATCACTTATGCTGGTCTCTAAGCTTAATTTAGTTGAGGTCTCTTTAATGGTTCTATTTATTCTTTCTACCTGTCCTGAACTCTAGGGTCTGTAAGCACAATTAAACTTCCAATGAATCCCCAGGTTCCTGGCTAACCCCTGACTTACTTGGGCCATGAACGCCGGTGCTTTATCAGACCGTATTACCTTTGGCAGGCCGTATCTTTGAAAAATGTCTTTCAGTATCTGCTTGACCACCATTAGCACTGTTTCTTTTTTTTTCTTTTAGTGGGGAAGGCTTCAATCCATCCTAAAAATGTATCTACAAAGACTAGAAGATATTTATGTCCATACCTTGTTGGCTTAATTTCAGTAAAGTCAACTGCCCAGAATTGTCCTGGTCTGGTTCCTCGTAGGTGCTTTCCTGCAGGAAGCTTGGAAGGGTAAGAATTTACCAATTGATGGACTCGACAGGCTTTTTTTACCCATTCAGTTATTTCTTTTTGCTGTGAGTCAGTTAGTGGAAAACTCTGTTCTTGATACTTCAGAAATACCTGCAGTTTCTTTGAACCAAGGTGAGTGAGTTGATGTGCATTTTCTACTGACATATTTAGAGCTGTGACTATAGGAGATTTTACTGAAGGATTTAGAAATTCCACTTGGGGGCCTTCAGGGTTAAAAGTTATTTTGGGCCGGAACTTGGTGAGCAGATCTCTGCCCATCAATGGGGCTAGGAATTCTGGGATTACTAGGAAGGAGTGATGGATTTTTCCTTTCCCCAGTTCCATGATCCTCTTAGTTGTCCAAGCCCGATATTTACTGTCATTAGCCCCTTGAACTAGAGACCTTTTATTTGATAGAGGGCCCAATGTGACATTAGGGGTGAGTATATTGCCCCTTTATCCACTTCAAAGATTACTGGGGTCCCCTCCACTTCAAAAGTTACCCTGAACTCGGGGAGGGGATCTGAGCCCCGACTTTCATACTCATCCTCCAGAGTCAGAATGGCTGACTGGCATGGCTGTCCCTTTCTAGGGCACTCTTTGGCCCAGTGTCCTTTTTTTTTTTACAGTTGGTACATTGATCTGAGGCCAGGGGTGGCCTCTGGCATGGGACCAGGTATCCCTTCCTGTCTCCCTGTTTCTTAATTTCTGGCCCTTTTGTTGTTGTGACCAGGACCTTAGTCAACGCCTTAGTCTGTCTTTTGTTTCTTTTATCCTCACTTTGCTTCTTTCTCTTCCTCAGTTTCTCTCTTAAGGTATATTTTCTTGGCTTCTCTGACTAAATCTCTCAAAGTCATATCTTGTAATCCATCTAAGCATTGTGACTTTCTTTTAATATCCAGGGCAGCTTTCCCAATAAAGGCCATCATGACAGATGCCTTTTGATCCTCTGCCTGTGGATCGAAAGGAGTATATCTCCTACATGCCTCCATAATTCTCTCTAGAAACATAGAGGGAGATTCATCAGGCCTTTGAATAATCTCTATTACCTTGGCCAAATTAGTTGGTCGCCTAGTGGCCACTTGGAGGCCCACTATTTGAACCTGGCGATAAGTGGACAGATGCTTTCTAACTTCAATGTTGTTGGTGTCCCAGTTGGGTTGTTTCAAGGGAAAACCAGCTTTGATTAAGTTGGGAAGATGTGTCCGTCTCCAATCTGGTCGGAGGACATTTTTTTATAGCTTCCAGGAAGATTCTCTTTTGTTCCTCTGTCGTGAAGAGAGTCCCTAGGAATTGTTGACAGTCATCCCAAGTAGGCAGGTGTGAAAACATCAATGACTCAACCAGACCTGTGAGCCCGATGGGGTCCTCGGAAAAAGGGGGATTGTTATTTTTCCAGTTATATAGGTCGAAAGAGGAGAAAGGCCAATATTTGTAGGCTTGCATTTTCCCCCCATGGCCTTCGTCAATCAATGGTCCGTAGGGACATAGGGGGAGCATCACAGGAGGTCCAGGGTTTTCAATCATTTGCCACCATAAAGTTCCCTTAGCTGGGCTAGCTTCCTCCTGCGGAGGAGGGGCTGTGTGTGCTGCGGGGGAGTTATCTGGAGGGCGCTGGGCCAGCTTAGATTCCTCCAATGGTAGAGAGGCTGAGTCAGCTGCAGGAGAATCACTTAGAGGGTGTTGGTGGTTGGGGGACGAGGGCAGGGTATAATACGGGAGAAGAGAGTCCAGTAGAGTCAAATCTTGTGACTCAGGGATTACAAAGGGTGGAGGAGGAGGAGAAGCAGAGGGTTTGAGAGATCATGGGGGAAGGAGTAGGAGCAGGGGAAGGGACAAAGAAAGGCTTCACCCATTGAGGAGGAGATTTGCAGAGGTCCTGCAAAGTTAAGATATATGGCTGTTGATCCGGATGGCTATGTGTGCCTGGGTGAAAGACAATATCTCTGACTTCTTAAATTAGTGGGAAATAGAAAGATCCTTCTAGGGGCCATTCAAATTCAAAGGTGGGCCATTCTGAGGCACAGAGATTCCGAAAGGTCCAACGTTTTACTAAAAAAGAAAGATTCTGAGCCCTTAAGCGAACTTTGGTCCAGTGATCAAGGGTCAGGGACAGGGGCATTGAAGTGCTGTGTCCCATAATGAAAGATACACAAAGAGTGAATGCAAGACACACGACACAGACAAGACAAGACAATAAAGACATTCAATGGACATCCAAAACTGAGACCAGGACTGAGTAGCCAGCAAAACCCAATGGCCTGGCAATTCCGAATCCGATACAAAATATTACTGAGTCGAGGAGACTATTGTTCCTCGATTTCCCGAGTCTTTGGGAAGTCCCCCAGGGACGTGGCCTGCGGCTCTGTGACACGTCTGTCAGCCACCATCGGAGAGAACTCACGCTCTTCATCGACAGCCATTTTGCCAAGCCCTAACCTTAACACTGAAAAAAGAAAGAGGGGCCTTACTTAACCCGAGAGGAACCCGTTAGGGTCTTTTGTCCGCCGCTGCCAAAACTCGGTGGAATCTCCATATGTAAGGTCGGGCGAGCATGGAAGGAAGAGACCGCTAACAGACTGTCTTATCCAACAGCAAAGGGTTTATTCTGGGTCCAGCATGCTGGGGCTCGGAGCTCACTTGAATAGATCAGAGAGCCCTGAGAACAGTTTAAGCAGAACATATATATTTTCCTTGGAGAGGGCAGGGAGGGAAGTTTACTGATGGTTCAGGGCGAGTGGTCGGTTTGAATGCAACCGGCTGAGGGAGTACATTCTACACTTTGGCACTTGGGGACAGCACATTCTGGGAACAAGATTAGCAAACAGTTCTCAAGATTTTAACAGTGTTTTGTTAAGCATACAGAAAAACAGGAAGTGACAAGTTCCTATTTTATTAACCTTTCACTACCGACTATCCTTTTTGACTGAATGTTCTCTTCTACATTCTATGATCAAAAGTACAAGGTCTTATGCCATTGTATATCAATTTATTCAAAGCTAAGTATCCCAATCAAGGGCCCAGTGCCCTTCTGGGCTTCAAATGTTACTTAGATTTCTGTTTTTATACATATATTTCACCTATATATTTTTATACATATTGCAGGTTCCCAATACCATTATTTATTCAGCATAATGATTCCTAACCCAAATCAAACATGTTATTAACCCTAACCATACTTGGTTCCCTCAATCTAACTTTACAGAAGAGCAGGGACAGAGTTGGTCTTACAATACAGGAATATAGGGAATCTTCCACCTGCTGATAACCTCAAAGGTCCATGCAGATATAATCTCTGGAGAAGATGTAGGCAACTCTGAAAGACCTGAGAGTGCAAAAGTCATCTTCCATGGAAAACAACCTGGTCAGGGTGAAGTGTTCTGTCTGAATCAGCCTCTCCATTCTTAATGTAGAGAAGATGGACCAAATGAGACCTGTGTGGAGAGCTGCTCCTGGGTGCCTATGGGTGATATACCATTCTAACTTGTGAAAGTGTCACAGGAAGCAGGGGCAGCCTCCATCTCATGGGAAGCTTGGAAGCAACTCTTAGGACAGATTGGTTGCCAAGGCAGTGAACTCATTCAGTTTCTGACGGAAGTGACCTCACCTCACTTCCTTGGTGATGGAACTCTGTGAACTTGGGATCCAGGAAGCCAGTCAAACATTGACAGTCCCAGTCCCAGTCTCAGTGGTTATACTTTTTGAATTTCCCAACGACAGAGTCAGTCTTTCTTGGTACCTACTAATGTTAGGATGTCCAAATGGCAGGAAAACTCTGAAGAGGGGCCTTTCCTGAGAAAACAGGTAGTGGCTCACCGCTGGCTCCTGACAACTTCAGAGAGTTGGCAAAGGACACAAAATCTGAGACAGGACAGACCATTTCGGGGGAACGTAGAATGGCCCACAGTCAGAGGACACTCCAAATAGTCACAACCTACTTGGAGGAAAGAGGTGCCTTTGTGGGTGTGAGTGTGGGTTTGTGGTTTTGGCTCATGTTCTGAGAAGAGGTAGGAAATGAGGTTTGTTTGGTTTGGGGTGAATTGTTTCTAGTAAGTCATTTGACAATGCGAGTGTTTCTGTGTCGCTGTATCCCGCTGTGTCCGTTATTGTAGATATTAGAAAAGAGAAAGCATCAATGGATGTGTCCTGTCTTTTAGAAAGCTTACCAGCATTCATGCTGCCCAATTTATAAATGGAATGCGACTTGCCATAATGATGGGCAACACCTACGATCTTCCTTAGTTCCTGTTTTCTTTCTGAAATCTGGCCACTCTCCATAATAGGCTCATGTACCACCTCCATGCTCTGTGACATGGCCATGTACTGAATAACTGAAGTGAATTGCGAGCATCTCAGAAAACTCACATACCTGTTTAACCTGTAAAGTCTCATTGGAGAAACCCTGCTTTGGGCCTTTTGCTTACCTATTGTTCTGTTTCCCTGAATGTCAGGAAGGTCTTTGCATCAGGACAACGCTTTGCGAAGTCTAAAGAAAACCTTTTTCAAATAAAAAAGAATGGGCATCAGCTGTGGCTCTTTGCTTAATTGCTTTGCAAAGAGATGTGTATGAATCAGCGTCTTGGCCCTGTGTTAGGCTGTAGCTTAGATTCTCAGCAACTGATGGATCTAAAGAAAGATCCCATGTGTGCATCCAAAACCAAAATAGCAAAAGAGCAGTCATTGTGGATGAAGTCTTTTGCCTTCCTCTGTAAGGTTTCTGACATCAATCAAGTGAGAATAGGGATCCTTTAGGTCAAATGAGTTCTTCAGTTCCCTGCAGAGGCTAGCCCATAGGTGGTTGGGTTTTCTCATGACTCCAATTCATATAAAGAATTTAAACCCCACAGTCAGTAGTTCTCAAATTTGAGAAGTGGATCAGTATTAACGGCAGGTCTATTTGATCACTCCTGGTTCACAGGAAGGGTGTCCAGGTCACGCAGAATTTAGGTAAATGAGGGGCAAGAAAGCATATTTTGGACACTCTCTTGGGCTGCATTCCTCATGAAAATCTCCAATCAGAGGATATGATGAGTGTCTATATGGAAGAAGATGAGGGCCATGTGGGAGTGTTTTGGATTTAATTGTGGTTATTTTTGTGGCAGTTGGAAGGGATGACTGAGTCCACCTGGGTTTGAACTCTGGTGTGATTCCCCTTAGAGGCTGAGTACAGGAACTGAACTTAGAGAAGTATTGCCATGAATTGTGTTGGGATTTTAGAAGACCAAGCATGAGAGTCACCCTTGGAAACTGAGATCTAGGCCCAGGGTGGCTTTCCCGAGACCACTGGGAATCTCAGGCTTGATATCACATGATTTTATTCTTAACGACTTGGCAGTCTTAGTTGAGAGTCAAAACACACATGGACGTTACATGTTACATTGTAGACCTCAATGGGCCTGGATTTATGTGACACTTTGGCCAATCTTTGGGAAACCTTGCCAGTGAGAGTTCTCCAGAACTTCATTTGAAATGAACTTCCACAACATTTAATGGTCCCTGAATGAATTGAAACCCACATGCTGCCAACTTCATCCTTGAAAAATTGCTAGATAAATACTATGAAATTTTTGAAATTCCCATTTCCAGATGGCACTGGAGAAACTTTGGTTGTCCTGTTGCTGAACATGATTATTCAGGACAGTGACTTGATTGACTGAGTTTCATGAAAATGGTGTATAACAGAGATTCCAGGAAGTTGGACCCTGCAGAGTAGTGCACCTAGTGCAGTGAAGGGCAGGTGTGTGATAAAAAAAAATCTGTGGTGGGGCCATGTGGATCTGCCATTGTCTTCCAATTGGCTTGTGACTGACATGGTGCAGCCAGCAGACGCTTCTATGTAAAGGTATCTTTTTATATGGAGAGGTTTCAGGCCAATGTTCAGAATCCGGTTGCTATGGTCAAGGAGGCAAGCTATGTGGAAGAGAAGCCTGGTTGGTACATTCTTCTGCAGGCCCTGACCCACCACAGGTGACAGAACTCCCTCCAGCACTGTGTCCCAGGTGAATTCCTTGTATTTCTTGAAGCAAATACGAAACTCCCAGTGCAGCAGCAAGAAACA
The DNA here is from genome assembly GCF_048772815.1 of Callospermophilus lateralis. Lineage (NCBI taxonomy): Eukaryota > Metazoa > Chordata > Mammalia > Rodentia > Sciuridae > Callospermophilus > Callospermophilus lateralis. Next base: position 402,270 of record NW_027512468.1, on the reverse strand, counting down.
CCAGAAAACTGGAGGATGACCAAATGGCTTCAGAGTCCACAAGAGTAGACAATTAGTCCCCAGTGGCCACAGTTTACCTACAAACAGAAAATTAAAGACAGCTTCCTCATGTTTATTGGAAAATAAGAAATCATGTATTCCAGGTCACATAGAAGCATACCCAGATTTGATTGTCTCACTACAAAGGAAGCTAAATCTCCTGACTACAACACATATTTCAAGTGCCCAACCTCAGAGGCAGTTCCTCAAGAAGTCTTTAGTCCAGCAGAGCTCCATGTTTGTGGAGTGTTTACCCTGTCCCTTACTTTTGGAATCTCCTCTACCACCTCCAAGTTTGTGAACTCGTGAGCATATTTGATTCCAGATATGTATTCACAGATTTTCTAACTCTTCTCCTCTAATTGTGTCTAACTTGGGGCCAAGGTAATCTCAAGGCATTGTTATGCATGAGAGTGGGAAGATACTTTTGTAGCATATATTTGCATAAACATTGGAATCATTTTCCAAATGATTCCAAATCCCTGACACAAACCCATGCCAACTAGACTCTGACTACTAATTCTAATATGATGGAGAAAATTAACCCAAACAGAATAGAAATACAAGCAGTTCAGAGGACAAATGGTGTATCATTGGAATTGCCTTTTGCTTTATATAGGGTAGGAGTTATAAATCTAGTCAATTTTTTGTTGAAATGGTTCTCCATGTGTTTTTCAAGTTAACAAATATGTGAATTCTTGTCTACCTTTCTCTGTATCCTATTCAGCGCATGTATTTTTATATGCACATATAGAATCCTACCTGGTACCACACGTACATTCTTGTGAGGTGGCTCACTTGGCAGACACAAATTGTGAAAAGAGATCACTACTACTAAACGCTGTTGAAACTGAAAATTCAAACTATTGATGAGCTTCCTAGTGCAATAAAATTATACATGAATCCATGTTCAGTAAAACGAATTTATCTGGATCTGTGGATGACATATATTTCGTGGTGAATTTCAATTGGCTTATATTGCTACTTTTTAATGTCTGTTTGTGTGCGTGCCTGTGTGTGTGTGTGTGTGTGTGTGTGTTTATATATATATACACACACACTCTACAGATTTTTCAAAATATGAAATATATGTGTCTTATTATACACTCCGTATATTCATTCATATTCATGTATGTGGATTAACAATCAACTTTTCACAAGATTATTCTGAGAAATATTCATCCACCTGAACTACATATTTGATTCCTAGTACTGAAAACTAACAGTAAATGGTGCATACAAATCCTAATATCTCTGCAGTAACTGACACAGTTTTATATCAATGCAAGTAGATTCCTATGGGACGTGATGTGTATTTTGTCTTTCATTTTTATTCAATACTGGTACATTACTTTTTCTTCAGTTAATGCACATGGTAGGATATATATTTAATCCACTAGTTCAGAAATTTATAGGCATTTTGTCTTACTTTCCATCACTTCCTAATTCAGAAAACATGTTTTCCACAGGGTTTCTTGACTGGTCTTTTCATGAGACTTCTTTCACAAAATGCAAAGGTCACACTTATGTTTGTACCGAAGTCTAAATGGAAAGTGAGTATGGATTACTAAAAACATCTATGTCCAGGTTGCCTAATGCTATCAAATGTCAATCCTATTGGTGACTACATATTTGTTTCTTCCTAAAATTATATATTCAACCTCAACACTGTTGAAAATGCCTGATCCTATCACTTACTTTATACTTTGCCTGATTTCCTAATGTCTCTATTGATATATGGTTTCCTACATATTTTCCAGAGTTCATCAATGTGACTGGCTCTTCACATGTACTGATATTTACATTCATTCTCTACCCGAAACCCTACTGTTAAAGAACGTTTGGTTCAAATCCTATACTCACTCTGCTTTCTAAACCTACTGAATATCTTCCTAATCCTACTGACTATCCTTTTGACTGGATGTTCTTTTCGACATTCAATCATCCAAGGTACAAGGTCCTATGCCATTGTATATCAATTTATCTGAGACATCTGTGCAGAATATAATTCAAAGCTGAGTATCCCAATCAAGGGCCCAATGCACTTCTGGGTTTCAAATCTTACCTAGATTTCTGTGTTCATACTTATATTTCACCTTTATATTCTTGTAAATATCGCAGGTTCCCAAAACCATTATTCATCGCACAGAATGATTCCTAACCCAAATCAAACCTGTTATTAACCCTAAGCATACACTGTTCCATCAATCTATCTTTACAATAGAGCAGGGACAGAGTTGGTCTTACAATACAGGAATTTAGGGTATCTTCCACTTGCTGAAAACTCAAAGGTCCATGCAGAAATGATCCCTGGAGAAGACTTAGGCAGCTATGAAGGACCTGAGAGCGCAAAATCATCTTCCATGGCAAAAAAACCGGTCAGGATGAAGTATTGTGTCTGAATCAGTCGCTCTGTTCTTAATGTAGAGAAGATGGACAAAACCAGGCCTGTGTGGAGAGCTGTTCCATGGTGCCTGTGGTTGATATACCATTCTAACTTATGACTGAGTCAGAGAAAGTAGGGGCAGCCTCCATCTCATGGGACCTTTGTAAACAACTGTTAGGACAAAGTGGTTGCCAAGGTATTGACCTCATTCAATTCCTGAAGGAAGTGACCTACCTCACTTCCTTGGTGACACAACTCTCTGAACTTGGGATCCAGGAAGCCAGGCACCCAGAGCCAGTGCCAGTCCCATTCCCAGTGGGCACACTTGTTTCAATTTTCCAAGGACAGAGTCAGTCTTTCTTGGTACCTCCTGATGTGAGGATGACCAAATGCCAGGAGAACTCTGAAGAGGGGCCTTTCCTGAGAAAGCAGGTAGTGGCTCATTGCTGGCTCCTGACAACTTAACAGAGTTGGCAAAAGGGACCTGATCTGATACAGGACAGGCCATTTGGGGGGAACATAGTATGGTCCACCAGTCAGAGGACACTCCGGATAGTCACAGACCTAGTTGTGGGAATGAGGTGCCTTAGTGGGTGTGGGTGTGAGTTCGTGGTTTTGTCTCATGTTCTGAGAATAGGTAGCAAAGGTGGTTTGTTTGGTTTGGAGTCGACTGTTTCTAGTAAGTCGTTTGAGAAGGCGAGTTTTTCTATTTCTGTGTATCCACTGTGTCCGTGGTTGTAGTTATTAGAAAAGCCAATACATCAATGGAGGTGTCCTGACTAGTAGGAAGCTTCCAGGCATTTATTCTGCCCTTTTTATGAATGGACTGCAGCTTGCCTTATGGATAGACAACACCTACTATCTTCCCAAGTTCCTGTTCACCTCCTGATTTCTGGCCTCTCTCCAGAATAGGCTCATGGTTTTGTGTCCAAGATATGTACCACCTCCAAACTCTGTGACATAGCCATATACTGGATAGCTGAATGGAATGGGAACATCTCAGAAACCTCAGAGATCAGTGTAACCAGAAAAGTCTCAGTGGAGAAACCCTGCTTTGGGCAATTTGCTTACCTATGGTTTTTTTGCCCTGAATGTTAGGAATGTCTTTGCCTCAGGCCACCCGTTTGTGGAGCCTGAAGAAAACAGTTTTCAAATTGAAATGAATGGGCATCACCTGTGGCTCTTTGCTTAATTACTTTGGAAAGGGATGTTTCTGAATCAGCCTCTTGGCCCTGTGTGAGGTTGTGGCTTTGATTCTCAGAACCTGATAGATCTAAAGAAAAATCCCATGTGTGCATCCAAAACCAAAATTGCCAAAAGAGCAGTCATTGCTGATGAAGTCTTTCACCTCCCTCTGTAAGTTTTTTGACCTCTATCAAGTGAGAATAGGAAAGATACACCAAGTCAATTGATGGCTCCTATTGGAAAAATTCTATCACTGATGACAGCATCAGCATAAGTACCCCAACACTACAACAATTCGCTGCAGCAGCAGATAGTTCACAATGCATACAAGTGAGTTCACAATGCATACAAGTGATACATAATCCAGGCAAGTTCTGCAAGCAGTTCAGTGATTGCTATTGCAGAATCTGTAGATTGGTTTTATCTTTGTCTTCACAGGCACTGGGATGAAAATAGAAATTCTGGCAGTAATGGCTAAAGAAAAAATTATGTAACATTCCTGAGGGCACTAAAAGAAAACAATTTTCTTAACAATTTACATTATCTTGAAGAGAATAATTAAATATAATGAAAAGGAAAAGTGAAAGTAAACAAGCACGTCTGTTAACCTCCTATTTTTTCACATATTAAGACAATCCTGAACAGTTGTTTTCCCAATTTAAATTAAACAATTTAATTCACGTGAATAAAAAAAAATGGATATATTATTTCATTAGCACTCATCATATGTGATATATGGACATACGCACATTCAAATATATAACACAAAACACAAGAGTGCACACATAATAAATACATACAACACATAATATAATAGTAAAGGCCTTATAACTTTTTACATGTGAAATCATCATTGCAATGTTTAAAAACTCTATAGTCAAAAAATAGAACTGATAAGCAAAACATTATCCTAGGTCTGTATGAGCTCAAAAAAAAACAAAAGAGAACTTCATGATGTGGGAAAGGGCAATAATAAAATAGATATTGAAAAAAGCATCCCTGTTCTGTCGCAGATGTAAGGATAGCCAAACTGGAGTTTTCGATATCAGCTGTTATGGATTTGAGCCAAATCATCTTATTTTGGTCTATTGAAAGCGCTTCAGTTAATCTCTCTGGAATCCAAATCGGCTGCTGTTCTCCTTTTGGAAACACATAAACAGACCCCCGACTCCAGGCAATCACTGGGTCGGGACCTTAGTTAATCTCTCTGGAATCCAAATCGGCTGCTGTTCTTCCTGTGGAAACCCAAAAACAGACCTCCAACTCCAGAAAATTAATGGGTCAGGACCTTTCCATTTTCCTGTTAGAATATCCTTCCAAAGTACCTCGGGCTTATACACATTTTTTGGACACTTATGCCTTTCTGCAGCACTAAGTCCTGAAAATCCAAATTTAAAAAGTTTAGATTAAAAAGGGTTATTTTAATTTTATCTTTGGGGAATTTATATTCCTTCCCAATTCTGTCTTCTTACTTTAATGAGTACATTTTAATAGTGTGATGTGCTCTTTCAACTATGGCTTGTCCCTGTGGATTGTATGGGTTTCCTGTTATATGAGTAATGCCAAATGATGAGCAAAATGGTTTAAAAGAGGTAGAAGTATAACCGGGGGCATTATCTGTTTTTTACTGTTTTGGAATGACCACAGTGGCAAAATTTTGTAAGCAATGAGCTATAACATCTTTAGTTTTTTTTTCCCCCATGAAGGGAACCCATCAAAAATCCAGAAGAAGTATCAACTGTAACATGCAAATATTTTACTTTTCCAAATTCTGGCAAGTGTGTGACTTCCATCTGCTATATATGGTAAGGTATCAATCCTCTAGGATTGACTCTAAGATTAAAATGTGGTAAAATGGTCACACAATTTTGACATTGTTTTATTATTTGTCTAGCTTGCTCCTTAGTTATTTTAAAATGTTTTTGTAAAGTATTAGCATTGATATGGAACTTTTCATGAAAATTTATAGCTTCTTCTAGTGTAGAGAAAATATGTATGTATGTCATGTGTAGTTTTACCTGCTAAATCATTGCCCAAACTAAGGGCTCCAGGCAATCCTGTATGTGCCAAGATATGTCCTATTAAGAATGGATCTTTTCTGTCCCAGATTAGACTTTGTATACTGGAAAGCAAAGAGAAAACAGTAGAGGAAGGGGAAATCCTACCAGCATCTTCAAGGGATACTATAGCATTAACTATATACTGACTATTGGAAAATAAATTAAACACAGAATCTTTAAACATCACAAAAGCTTATAATACTGCATTAAGCTCTACCTTTTGAGCTGATTGTTGGGGTGCTAAAAATGTAAAAATTTGATCAGGTGTAACTATTGCTGCTGTACCATTATTTGACCCATCAGTGAATATATTTGGAGCATTCATGATAGGTGTTTTCTTGTAATTTTTGGAAAAATTACAGGATGCAATGACCCAAAAGACAATAAAAGATTAGATGGTAAGTGGTTATCAAATGAAACATTAGATTTACACAGGATTATTGCCCAAGTATTTAACTCATTAGCTAATTCATCAATTTGATTCATAGTGTATGGAGTAATAATTTTATTGGGAGAAATTCCAAACACTCCCTTTGCTGCTTTTATTCCTATTAGTATTAATTGTCCCTAAGCCTCAGGATACCTAGTAATAATAGTGTTAGAAGAATAAGATAAATGTATCCATAATAATGGACCTTCTTGCCAAAATACTCCTGTAGGAATATTTTTTTGTTGGTAGCACAATGAATAATAGAGGCATTATTTTATCAAATCTATCCAAAAGCATATTTCCCATATATGTTTCAATGATTTTTAATGCCTTTCTTGCTTCAGGCATTAACATTCTGGGTGAATTTAGATCAGATGGACCTTTTAGGATATCAAAGATAGGTCCCAACTCTCCTGTTGGTATACCTAGATAAGGCCTTATCCAATTAATGTCTCCTAATAACTTTTGAAAGTCATTAATTGATTTGAGTTGATCTACTCGTATTTGAATTTTTGGTGGACTGACCATGGTTGAGGATAATAGAACTCCTAAATAATTAATTGGAAAATTTAATTGTACTTTATCAATTGATATCCCTAGATTATAATTTTTTAATAAGTTTGTAAGTGTGGCATAACATTCTAGCAATGGGTTTTTAACTTGTGTGCTAATAACACATCATCCATATTGTGAAATATTTGTAGTTCAGGATTTTGATTTCTAAGTGGCTGGATTACTTTGTTAACATAAATTTGACAAATAGTTGGGCTGTTAGCCATCCCTTGAGGGAACACTTTCCACTCATACCTCTGATCAGGACCTTCATGATTCAGTGCAGGGATAGTAAATGCAAAACTTGGACTATCCTCAGGAAGAATTGGAAATGAAAAAAAAAAAATCTTTAATATGTATAACTAAAACATACCAAGTTTTTGGCAAAGCAGACAATTGAGGAATCCTTGATTGAGCAGGTCCCAAAATAACCATCTCATTATTAATGGCTCTTAAATCTTCCAATAATCTCCATTTACCAGATTTCTTTTTGATGACAAAAATGAAAGTATAATGGGGAGATACAGAAGGTTGTATATGTTCTTCCGCTAATTGTTGTTTGACCAGGAACTGGGCTGCTTGTATCTTTTCTTCTTCCACTGAAGAAGCCATACTGGTCTTTCTGATTTCCAAGTAATTTTTATTGTCTCAGTGGCCCTTTCTGAAAATCCAACCCATGTCTGTCTGTTGCTTGGTCTATTTGTATTGGTGCTGATATACCTTGATCTTGTTTTTCTAATCTTTTTCCTTTCCTAAAACCTTCTCTAGCCAAAATAGTGGGTGCATTTTGATTGATGTTATTTGTTAATGTCAAACCTAATTGATCTAGGACATCTCATCCCCATAAATTTACGGGAAGATGATCCAATACATATGGCTGTATAGTTCTTTCACATTCTTCAGGATCCTTCCAATCCAATGCCATTGCACTTCTATGGGGATTAGTTGCCACTCCTAGGTCTCAAAGTATTTTAGTGTACTGTTGTAATGGCCAATGTTTTGGCCATTCTTGATGAGAGATGATGCTAACATCTGCACCTGTATCAAGTAGCCCATTAAATTCATGTCCTTGAATATTTAGTTTTAGCCTGGGGCGAGAATCTAAATTTAAAGAAAGCATAACCAAATCTACACCTGTGGAGCCTAATCCCTTGGAACCTCTTTCTACAGCACGACTGGAAAATTTATCATGCAGACTGAGTATTATTAGTAACTGTGCTATTCTATCTCCTGGTGAAATTACTGATATGTCCTTTGGAGAACTGGGTATAATTTTATTTCACCTTCATAATCGGGATCAATTACCCAAGGACTTATCATAAGTCCTTTTAGATTAGAAGAGCTGCGTCCCAATAATAAGCCTACCGTTCCTTTGAGAAGAGGTCCTCTCACCCTGTGTGAATGATTTGAACCCCCATCTCTACAGTTAGTACTGATCTGACGGAGGTGCAGATATCTAACCCTGCGCTCCCTCTGATTTGTCTGATGAGGCGTCTGATGGACAATGTGTCCTGGGCACTACACTGATGGGGTTGCTGGGTTCCTCCAGTGCTCTGTATATTTGTGGTTTTGGGCCCCAGAGCATTGGGCTCCCCTGTCCATTTTTTGGCAATGGAGCCCGATGCCTTTCTCCATGATATCGTGGATAAACAGCTAGTCCTTGTTCATTTTTGATAATGAAGTACCCTCTATGGTGGTTTGAGAACGGCATTCATTAGCCCAATGTCTCCCTCTACGGCATCGTGGGCAAATACCCACGTATTCTACTCCTTTGGTACCTAGTTTTGTTAAACCCTCTTCCTATGGAGCAATTCCTTTTAAAATGTCCTGTTTGTTCACAATTGTAGCATGTTCCTGGTCTGGCATCTAAAGCCTGTTTTACTGCAGCTGCCACAAATTGCCCTTGTTCATTGATGTCTCTGGCATCTAAAGCCTGTTTTACTGCAGCTGCCATGACTTTCTCTTATTCATTAATGTCTTTACATAATTTAATATATGTGTTTAAATCTTCATGTTTCCATGGTCTAGTGATATCTCTGCACCAACGATTTGCTTGGTCATAAGCCAGTTTTTTATTAATGGCATTGCTTGTTCTGTATTCCCCAAAACTCTGATAGCTGTTTGAATAAGCCTATCTACAAATTCAGTGTAAGATTCATTAGCTCCTTGTATTACCTTAGATAATTGACCTTGTAAACCTCCATGTCGTTGTAAAGTCTTCCATGCCCTAACCGCCTCTGCAGCAATTTTTGCGTATACGCCAGGATCATATGCAATTGTTTGCTGCTGATCCTCATAAGGTCCCTTTCTAACAACATATCTAGATTTCTCTGAGGATAACCAGTTTCTGCATTACGCCTAGCCGTCTCCTTGCAAAATTCCTCATTGGCAACCTTCCGTAAAAGGTATTGACCTCCATTTAGCACAGCTTTACACATATTAGCCCAATCTACTGGTGTCATATTCAAGTTGTTAATGGATTCGACCAAGCTTACAATGAAGGGTGCTTGAGGACCATAGGTTGTTACAGCCCCTTTTAGCTGCTTCACTATTTTGAAATTTAAAGCATGGTGAATTCGCTGCCCTCCTACCTCAAAATCAGTGCATGTTCATACTTGAGATCCTGTCTCAGGATCCGAACTATCAACTGTGGGGTTTGGGGGCCTCCCAGCATATGGAGGTGGCCTTGTTATTTGGACATTTACATCCTCTGGTGATAGAAAGGTGTTAGTAACAGTCTCCTGTAGAGGAGGCGCTGTTGGTTGGACATTTACGCCCTCTAGTGATAGAAAGTTGTTAGTAGCAGTCTCCTTTTGTAACTTTGCCCCTGATGGCTTTTTCTGCCCTAAGCTTTGTTCTTCTATCTTTGTCTGAACTGAAGTCTTTGGACTAAGCAAACCAGATATGAACGTCCTCAATGGCAATGTGCCAACTGGCAGAGTCCCTGGGCTGTTCTTTTACCCCTTTTTAAATCTTCACCATGATGGTTCCATTATGGTATATTTAACAACTCCTTAAAAATCCATGGGCTACATTTTTGTATTGTATCAACATATGCCCTGACTGTTCTTGACTTTACTGAGATGCCTCCTTCCTCTAACAATTTACTTAACACTCTTTCAGTTTGTTTTTTTACTAATTTCTGATCCCGTATTTCTACTATAATACAACCCAACAAGACGATGCCAAACAAAACCGAGACAGAATAAAATAAAAAGGGAACAACAAAAAGTCATTATAGCCTTTATATTCTACTGACATGTGCATGCGTCCTTTCTCCCTATCTGTTCCTCAGAAGTAAATAATTTTTTCTCAGATGTGAGCGGTTTTTCATCCATCTCACTCATCTCCATGGACAGGCAACAAAAGTGAAGCAAAAAAAAGAGGAATCTTAAATGGCTACCCATCCTCTCGCCCTTCGCTCAGGGGCGAGCAGTTTACCTTATCACTTACCCTCAGTGGCTCCCCGTGCAAGCCATAAAAATGCTGCAGTCTGGCTGGGCACGATTCAAGAGCCACTTTTCAAAAGAAACAAACTTTATTTTTAGAACCACACATGCCAAACAAAACAGCTCCTCAGGAAAAACCCTCAGAGCCCAACTGCCACCACTGGCTTCCTTGCAAAGTTTCTGTCACACCCACAAGCCTCTCCACCTCCCACAATCCTCCTGCTCTTGAGGCTATTTAGCTGGGTCAGGTGGGTGGAGCCAAAAAAGTCCCACAATGAGCAGCTCTGTGGTCTGAAAGGGCAGGGAAACTGCCCAATGAGCATCACCGCAGAGGAGCCAATCAGCTAGATGTTGCTGGGGCCGCTGTGAGCCAATAATCATCTGGCAGGGGAATGTTGCTGGTAGCTGGAAGTTTAATGGGGCCCCTTAAGCTGTGGCTTTCAACAAATTGGTGTCTCCTTTCTCTGTAGACTATTCAGCACGTGTATTTTTATATGCACATATAGAATCCTACCTGTTATCACACGTACATTTTTGTGAGGTTGCTGACTAGGCAGATACAAGTTATGAGAAGAGATCACTCCTCTTAAATACTGTTGGAATTGAAAATTCAACCTATGGGTGAGCTTGCTAGTAGAACAACATTATATATAGATCCATTTTCAGTGAAATCAATATTTTCGCACCTGTGGATGATACATATTTTATGATGAATTTCGATTGGCAAATATATTGCTAGTTTTAATGGCTGCCTGTGTGTGTGTGTGTGTGTGTGTGTGTGTGTGTGTGTGTGTATATATATATATATATATATATATACTCTCCAAATTTTTCAAAATATGAAATATATGAATCTTATTATACACTCCTTAAAATCATTCATATTTATGTATGTGGATTTATGATCAACTATTCACAAGATTATTCTCAGAAATATTCATCCACCTTAAATACAGATTTGTTTCCTAGTACTGAAGACTAACTTCAGTGAATGGTGCACACAAATCCTAATATTTCTACAGTAAAACCTAGTTCAACATCAATGCAAGCATTTTCCTATGGGACATGCTGTGTATTTTGCAGTTCATTTTTATTAAACAGTGGTACATTACTATTTCTTCAGTTTATGCACATCATATGATATATATTTCATCCACAAGTTCACAAATTTATAGGCATTTGTTTCAATTTCAATCACCTCCTGCTTCAGAACACATATATTCCTCCAGGGTTCTTGACTGGTCTTGTCATGAGACTTCTTTCAAAACACATTATTTTTGATTTTCATAATCATATTTGAAGCAAAACTCACACACTCTTCATGATAAACCATAACCCTAATATTACCGTTAGATGTATAACTGGTTGTAATGAATGTATGAATATCAATTTAAGATTTCCAGTATATTTTCAGATATCAAATCAATCCACTATTTAAAGTTGGAACCAGTTATATTATTTATTCACAGTATGGTCTATTCATACATTATTTCTATATCCATTGACACAGGGTACTCCACTTTTTTCCCCCAATATTTATACGTCTTCAAAATATTGCCCCCAGTAATGGTGGAAGAAATGCTCATGTCACCTGATCTACATATAAATTTTAACACAGTAATATTCTGGACACAGAAAGCAAAAGTCACTCTTATGATTGTAGCAAAGCCTAAAAGAAAAGTGAGCATGGATTACTAAAAATATCCATGTCCCGGTTTCTTAATGCTGTAAAATGTAAATCCTATTGATAAATCCTATGTATTTGTTTCTTTCTAAGATTATATATTCAAACTCAACCCTGTTCAAAATGTCTAATCCTATCCCTCACTTTATACATTGCCTGATTTCTTAATGTCTCTATTGATATCTGGTTTCCTACATATTTTCCCCATTTCATCATTGTGTCTCACTCTTCACATGTGCTGATATTTACATTCACTCTCTTATTGAAAACCAATTGCTAAAAATCTTTTGTTCTAAATCCTATACTCATTGTTGTTTCTAAACCTAGAGAATATCGTCCTAAACCTAGGGACTTTCCCTTTGTGACTGGATGTTCTCTTCAACTTTCAATCATCCAAGGTACAAGGTCCTATGTTATTGTATATCGATTTATCTGAGACATCTGTGCAGAACATAATTCAAAGATAAGTAACCCACTCAAGGGCCCAATGCCCATCTGAGCTTCAAATCCTGCCTAGATTTCTGTTTTCATACTTTTATTTTACCTATATATTCTTGTAAATATTGCAGATTCCCAGAACGAATATTCATCCTGCAGAATGATTCCTAACCCAAATCGAACGTGATATTAACCCTAACCATACACTGTTTCCTCAATCTAACTTTACAGAAGAGCAGGGACAGTGTGACCAGGAAAGTCTCAGTGGAGAAACCCTGCTTTGGGCCTTTTGCTTACCTATTTTTCTGTTGCCCTGAATGTCAGGAAGTTCTTGACCTCAGGCTAACCCTTTGTAAAGCCTGAAGAAAACAGTTTTCAAATGGAAATGAATGGGCATCACCTATGGCTCTTTGCTTAAATTCTTTGGAAAGGGATGTGTCTGAATCAGCCTCTTGGCCCTGTGTGAGGCTGTGACTTAGATTCTCAGCACCTGATGGATCTAAAGAAAGATCCCATGTGTGCATCCAAAACCAAAATGGCAAAAAGTTCACTCATTTTGGATGAAGTATCTTCCCTTCCTCTATTAGATTCCTGACCTCCATCAATTGAGAATAGGGATTTTTTGGGTCATATGAGTTCTTCAATCCCTAAAGAGGTGCTTGGGTTTCTCATAATTCCAATTCACATAAAGAATCTGTACCTATCAATCAGAAGTAGTCAGTCAATATTGCTCCCAGAAATGGTGGAAGAAATACTCATGTCACCTGATCTTCATATACATTTATTCACAGAAATATACTGGACACTAAATTCAAAGTTCACATTTATGATTGTACCAAAGCCAAAATGGAAAATTAACATGGATTACTAAAATCATCCATGTCCAAGATTACTTATGCACTCAAATGTCAATCCTATTGATGACTACATATTTGTTTCTTCCTAAGATTGCATATTCAAACTCAACCCTTTGAAAATGTCTAAGCCGATCTCTCACTTTTTACTTTGCCTGATTTCATAATGTCCCTATTGATATCTGCTTACCTACATATTTTTCCCACTTCATCACTGTGACAGACTCTTCACATGTGCTGACATTTAAATTCATTTTCTAACCGAAACCCTATTGCTAAAGAAATTTTGTTCCAAATCATACAGTCACCCTTTTTTCTATACCTACCTACTATCTTCTTATTCCTACTGACTATCCCTTTTTGACTGGATGTTCCCTTCTACATTCAATCATCCAAGGTACAAGGTCCCATGCCATTGTATATTGATTTATCTGAGACATCTGTGCAGAATGTAATTCAATGCTAAGTATCACAATCAAGGGCCCAATGCCCTTCTGGGCTTCCAATCTTACTTGGATTTCTGTTTTCATACACACTGCTCACCTCTATATTCTTATAAATTTCGCAGGTTGCCAATACCATTATTCATCCACAAAATGATTCCTAACCCAAATTGAACCTGTTATTAACCCTAAACATACATTGTTCCCTCAACCTTACTTTACAGAAGAGCAGGGACAGAGGTGGTCTTATAATACTGGAATGTAGGGATCCTCTACCTGCTGAGAACTTCAAAGATCCATGCTGAAAGGATCCCTGGAGAATATGTAGGCAGTTATGAAGGACCTGAGAGAGCACAAGTCATCTCCCATGGCAAACAACCTGGTCAGGATGAAGGGTTGTGTCTTAATCAGCCTCTCTCTTCTTAATGTAGAGAAGATGGACCAAATCAGGCCTGTATGGAGAGCTGTTCCCAGGTGCCTATGGTTGATATACCATTTTAACTTGTGAAATTGTCACATTAAGTAGGGGAAGCCTCCATCTCATGGGACCCTTGGAAGCAACTGTTAGGACAAAGTGGTTGCCAAGGCAGTGACTTCATTCAGATCCTGAAGGAAGTAAACTCACCTCACTTCCTCGGTGATGGAAATTGACATCCAGGAAGCCAAGCACACAGAGCCTGTCCCAGTCCCACTCCCAGTGGTGTCACTAGTTTTGAATTACCAAGGACAGAGTCAGTCTATCTTGGTACCTACAGATGTGAGAATGGCCATATGCCAGGAAAGCTCTGAAGAGCGGGCTTGTATGAGAAAAGAGATAGTGGCTCACCACTGGCTTCTGACAAGTCTCAGTGAAGAAACCCTGCTTTGGTACTTTTAATTACCTATTGTTCTGTTGCTCTGAATGTCAGGAAGTTTTTTGCCTCAGGCCACCCCTTTGGGAAGCCTGAAGAAAAGAGTTTTCAAATGGAAATGAATGGGCATCATCTGTGGCTCCTTGCTTAATTGCTTTGGAAAGGGATGTGTCTGAATCAGCCTCTTGGCCCTGTGTGAGGCTACGGCTTAGATTCTCAGCACCTAATGGATCTAAAGAAACATCCCACGTTTGCATCCAAAACCAAAAGAGCCAAAAGAGCAGTCATTGTGGATGAAGTCTCTCACCTTCCTCTGTAAGGTTCCTGACGTCCATCTATGAGAACAGGGATCCTTTGGGTCCAATGAGTTCTTCAAAGCCCTGCAGAGACTAGACCATACGTTCATAGGTTTCTCATGACTCCAATTAACATAAAGAATCTAAACCCCACAGTCATTAGGCCTCAAAATGGAGAAGCAGAGCAGTATTATGGGCAGGCCTCTTTGATCACTCCTGGTTCACAGGAAGGGTGTCCCAGCCACACTGACTTTAGGCAAATGGGGGCAAGGGACCTTATTTTGGATACTGTCTTTGGCTGTGCCCCTCATGAAAAACTACAGCCTGAGGTTATGATGAGTGTCTATATGAAAGAAGATGAGGGCCATGTGGAAGTGTTTTGCTTTTAATTGTCGTCATTTTTGTGGCTGTTGGAAAAGATGATGGGTCCACCTGGTCTTGAACACTGGTGTGATTCCCCTTAGAGACTGAGTTATGGAATGGACCTCAAAGAAGTATTGCCATGTATTGTTTTGGGATTTTAGGATGCCACGCATGAGAGTTGCCCTTGGAAACTGAGATCTAGGCCCAGGGTGGCTTTCCACAGAGCACTGGGAATCTCAGGAAGAATATCACATGATTTTATTCTTAAAGAATTGGCAGCCATAGTTGCAAGTCAAAACACAAATGGACCACACATTGTAGACCTCAAACGCCTGGCTTAATGTGACCTTTTTGCCTGTCTTTGGGAAGCCTTGCCTGTTAGAATTCTCCAGAGCTTTTATTGAAATGAACTTCCTCTCCATTTAATGGTTCCTGAATGAATTGAAACCCACAGTGCCTCCAACTTCATCCTTGAGAAATGCCTGATAAAAAACATGAAATTTTTGAAATTCCCATGACCACTTCGCACTGTAGAATCTTTGGATGTCCTATTGATGATCACGAGTGTACCAGACAGTGCCTGATTGACTGGGTTTCATGAAAATGGTGTAGAACAGAGATGGCAGTAATTTGGAGCCTGCTGAGTAGTTGGCCTAGAAAAGTGGTGTGAAGGTGTGTGTTAAAACATCTGTGGTTGGGTGATGTGGATCTGCCATTGGCTTTCAAATGGTTTGTGACTGACATGGTGCAGCCCCCAGACCCTTGTATGTAAAGGCATGTTGTTATATGGAGAGGTTTCAGTGCAATGTTTAGAATCAGACTGCTAAGGTGAAGGGGTCAAGCTATGTGGGATAGAAGCCTGATTGGTGCATTCTCCTGCAGACCCTTACCCACCACATGTGACAGAACTCTTTTCAGTACTGTGTCCCAGTTGAACTCTTCGTATTTCATGAAGCAAATACCAAACTTCCAGTGCAGCTGCAAGAAACACAACAAAAAGTGGAGGATGAGCAAATGGCTTCCAAACTGGAAGACACTTAGCCCCCAGTGACAACAGTTTACCTACAAAAAGAGAATTCAGCACTGCTGCCTCATGTCCTTTGGAAAATAAGAAACCATGTCCTCCAGGTAACATACATGCAGACCCAGCTTAATGGTCTCACTGCAAAGGGAGCTAAAGCTCCTGACAACAACATATATTTCAAGTGCCCAACCTCAGAGGCAGTTTCTCAAGAAGTCTTTAGTCCAGCAGAGCTCCATGTTTGTGGAGTTTTACCCTCTCCCTTACATTTGGAAACTCCTCTACCACCTCCAAAGTTGTGAACTCCTGAGCATTTTCCATTCTTGATGTGTATTCACAGATTTTCTAACTCTTCTCCTCTAATTGTGTCTTAGTTGGGGTGAAGGTAATGTCAAGGCATTGTTCTGAATGAGAGTGTGAAGATTTTTGGGTAGCACATATTTGCATACACATTGGATTCTTTCTCCAATTTTTCATTTGAAATACTGAATCCCTGACTGTAAGGGGTAGAAGGAATTCTTTTTCAAAGAATAGCCTGACACTTACAAGAAACAGCCCCCAGGGAGACATCCTGTCTGGGAGACATCCTGTAGTCATCTGTGTTCCTGAGATATCCTGTGGCCATCTGTCTTCCTGAAATATTCTGAGGTTATCTCACCTTGTGAAGACATCCAGGAACTGCCGATAAGAGAGCTTTCAAATCTCCAGCATATAAATTCCCCTGTGTGAACAATAAAAGTTTGCATCTTGATCAGAACTTTTGTCTTGCTGTCATCTCTCATGTCTCTTGTCCCTTCATTCCTCCCCATCTAGGTTCGCTACCCACGTTGATGTGTCCTGCAGGCTGGGACAACTGGCGCCCAACGACTGGGGCTCGAGCCTTGGACTGAGGGGGAAGATTTGGACAAGTGGAGCTCACGATTGCCTCAGCAGACACCACTGAGAGACAGATTCAGGAGGAGAGTGGGGATGATGCACAGTGAGTGACCCACCATGGGAAAAGCAATTTCGTCACATGATTTGTTTTTGTCAGGCCAAAAGAAATCCTTAAATACATGGGGGCACGTGTTAAGAAAAATGACTTAAAATTTTTCTTTTCATACATTGAAAAATTGTTTCCATGGTTTCCCCTTGAAGGGACCATTGATGGTAAAAGATGGCTTAGAGTAGGAGACATTTTAAAAGATTATTATGAATCCTTTGGCCCAGAAGAAGTGTCTGTTCCTACCTTTTCTTTCTGGAAATAAATTAGTGAAATTCTTAAAAATTCACCCTTTGACAATGGTACCTTAATACTTGTCAGGATTGGGGAAGAGACTATGCAAAAGACCTCTCGTCCCTTCTCGGCATGCCCATCAGTTAGTATAGACATAGACCCTTCTTAGTCTCCCCAGGACCCTGGGAACCTTCCTGATCTTCCTCAAAATCCCACCCTAATGAATAAGGCTCCAATGGTTTCCAACAGCCTTTATGCAGTTTTAAATCCCAGAGAAACATTGACCCCTGGGGAGGAGGCTACCTTGGAGAAGGAAGCAGCTCGCTACCATTCAGAAGACCCGCCACCTCTCAGGACCCTGCCACAGCCTATAGGACTTACACATTCCCCTCCCTCCTATATCCCTCCTGCCTTTTGTGCTCTGGCCCTTCAGGGGCCAAATGTCCCCCCAGATATTTTTTCCCCACTTCCCTTGCCTAATCCGGCTCCCTTGAGAGAGTCTCTCCAACATGGATGGGAACAGATCCAATTTTTAAAAGAATAAAGATCCCTTGACTCTGAGCTCTCTACATTAGCCTTAGGAATGGAGTCAACACAAGCTGACCCACAGTGGTCTAATACAAAGGTGAAGCCGCTCCATCGGCCTGTGCTCGCCTTCCCAGTCACCAACAGTCAGATAGATAAGCCTGCTCAGGCTGAGGTCAAAGACTTAGAAGAGGATCAAGAGGAGGAAGCGGAGGAAATGGATCAAGGAGATCTGGACTCAGAGGATGAGAAGTTCACCCCTAGGCAGGAAGGAACCCAGAGTGTCTACAAAAAATTTAGCCTCCATTTTCTTGAAAAACTTAAAAAGGCTTGTGCTCACTATGGCCCCACTGTGCCCTACACGTTGGCTTTATTAGAAAGCCACAACACACACTTTCTTACTCCCAATGATTGAAAATTTTTAGACAGAGCTGCCCTCAGTGCCGGAGACTTCCTACTATGGAATGCAGATTTCAAAGAGCCCTGTCAGAAACTGCTCAAAAAAAATTTAACAAAGGCCTCCTCTAAATCCTGGACTTATGTTAAGATAGTGGGCAATGCAACTTTTGACACTAAAACTAAACAGGCACGTTTCCCTGCTGGACTTTTTGCGCAGATTTGGATGGCTGGCTTACATACTTGGAGACGCCTCCCTGAAAGGGCCTCGGCTATCACTTCCCTGGCCAGAATTCGACAAGGGCCCGACGAGCCTTATAGCGACTTTGTTCCCCGGCTTAACCTAGCTGCGGAATGCTTGCTTGAACCAAGCGAAAGCGAAAGCACCTTTGTAAAACATCTTGCCTTTGAAAACGCCAACCCAGCATGTCAGGATGTTCTTTGACATCATAAGGATAAAGGGAAACTTTCTGACTTTATTAGAGTCTGTGCAGGGGTGGGTGCAGCCCATGCCATGGGTCTCACTTTAGTGCTCCCTTTACCAAGGCCTTTTACAATCCTGGCTCACGTATTTGCTTTACTTGTAAACAACCAGGCCATTTTGCACGCAAGTGTCCAACAGGCAAACAAAGAGTAAGAATAGCGTCTCCTAAAAACTGGAGCTAAACCGCCCCCAGCTACACTTTGTCCTTGATATGGTAAAGTTCATCACTTGGCCAGTGAGTGTAGATCAATGACAAATGCCCTCGGACAGCCTATTTCTTCCTGCTTCTCAGGAAACTCCCTGGGGCAATAAGGTTTGTTCCCTTCCAAACTCCCAACCTACCTCAAAATCCTTCTCCACAATTGGCTCCCTCCAACTACCCACTCCAGGCAGTGCAGGATTGGACCTCTGTACCACCACTGATACAACATTAGACGCAATGCAAGGGCCCCAGATAATACCAACTGGAATTATGGGTCCCCCTCCATCTCATACGTGTGCCCTTCTTCTTGGAAGAGCCTCTACTATCTTAGAAGGTGTTCAGGTCTTCCCTGGCATTAATGATAATGATTTCACTGGAGAAATAAAAATACTGGCCACAGTTATTAATAGAGTTGCGGCCATCCCAGGAGGAAAAAGTCTTGCACAATTAATACTCCTTCCCTTAGATTAAGGGGCACTTCCACCACCCAAACCTACTGTGGGGGACTGCCTCCTTGGGCTCCTCTGAGGTATATTGGGTTCATCCCATTTCTCATAATAAACACACCCTTACCTAACTTATTGAAGGAAAGGAATTCCAAGCAATTTTAGTTACTGGAGTTGATGCGACAATTATTTCTCAAAAATACTGGCGATCAGGTTGGCCCCTCACCCCATCCTTGACTGACCTTAAAGGGATAGGAAAGTCAAAAAATCCTCTGGTCAGCTCTACTGCTCTTAGCTAGACTGATAAAGAGGGTAATAAGGGAACTGTCACTTCTTTCGTTGTTCCTGACCTCCCTGTTTACCTATGGGCCCGAGATATTTTGAGTCAAATGGAAGTTATTCTTGCCAGTCCCAATTCCATGGTGACTCATCAAATGCTCCGTATGAATTTTGTCCCTGGTACAGGCCTTGGGAGGCTGAGACAAGGACTGGTGGGGCTTATACAACCCATAAAAAAAAATACATATGGACTTGGATATTTGGATTTTTAGTGTCGGTCCCTGACCCTCCTGTACCCCATGCAGATAAAATTATTTGGGAGACTCAGACTCTTGTGTGGGTGGATCAGTGGCCCCTTACCCATGAAAATTTGGAGGCTGCCTCCATGTTAGTGAAGGAACAGGTGGCAGCCCGCCATGTAGAGCCCTCAACCTCACCATCATACACTCCTATTTTTGTTATCAAGAAAAAATCAGGCAAGTGGCGCCATTTACAAGATTTGTGTGCCATTAATAAAGTTATACTCCCGATGGGAGCACTACAGCCAGACATTCCCACACCAGTGGCTATTCACAAAAACTATTGTAAAATGGTTATGGACTTAAATGGTTGCTTTTTTATCATTCCTTTACATCCTGAGGATAGACCCTATTTTGCCTTTAGTCTTTCTTGCATTAATATTCAGGGCCCTATGCAGAGACTTCAATGGAAGGTTCTTCCCCAAGGTATGGCCAACAGCCCTACTCTTTGCCAAAAATAGGTTGCTCAAGCAGTAGACCCTGTGAGAGAGTGAGGGCCACAAATTTATATTTTACATTATATGGATGATTTGTTAATTGCTGCACCTAATACCCATGACCTTAATAATTGTTACTTGGACTTTTACAAAATCCTCACTACCTTGGGACTACAGATAGCTCCTAATAAGGTTCAAACACAGGACTCTTATAAGAGTTTGGGCCTTAAAATTCTAGAAAATCAGATCCAAATTTCTAAAATACAAGGACGTGTGGACCATCTTCACACCCTTAAAGATTTTCAGAAATTACTGAGGGATATTCAATGTCTAATAACATATTTAAAATTATGCACTTGTGTACTTTTGACCCTTAATGATATTTTGAGAGGTAATTTCCACCCCTCCTCCCCTCAAAATCTTACTCCAAAGGCATGACAGGCATTAAACCAAGTAACAGAAGCCATTGCCCAACAATTTGTTACACAAATTTCTTATAACCTTCCTCTGGTTCTGGTTATTTTACACACTCCTCATACACCCACAGGAATATTTTGGCAGCGAGATCCACATTTTAAAAATAAAGACTGCCCCTTGTTTTGGGTCCATTTACCCACCACATGCTCGAAGGTTATTACTGTTTATCTTGCTCAGGTAGCTTCTATTATATTTAAAGGTCATTTGATTTCTCTACAACATTTTGGCAAACACCCTGATAATATTTTTATTCCATATACTAAGGACCAAACCCAATTTTTACTAGAGACAAGGGATGAATGTGGTATTGCCCTATCAGGCTTTTGGGAACAATTGATCACTACCTCCCCAAAGACCCCCTTTTACATTTTGTCCAGTTACATCCATTTACTTTTCCTAAAATTACTCAAAAGGCTTCCATTCCTCAATCCCTTACTGTCTTTACAGACGGTTCCTGTAATGGCCGAGCCGTCTTTGTTGTCAATAACAAGCCTACCACCTTTGATACTGTCTATCAGTCACCACAGTTTGTGGAATTGTTTGACATAACACAAGTTTTTATAACATTTTTATAATCCTGTTAATATTTATAAAGACAGTGCCTACATTGCTCATTCTGTGCACCTGCTGGTGATTTCACCCCCCATTAAGGCTTCTAACAATGTGGCCTTTCTGTTTCACCAGCTTCAGCAGCTAATTCAGGCCAGACAACACCCATTTTTCTTAGGACACATCAGGGCACACTATGATCTTCCCAGCCCTCTAATTCAAGGTAATGCCCAAGCTGATGCAGCAACTCGTTCCATCTTTCCAATTTTTGTTGGCTCCATTCAAAAGGCCATGGAGTTACACAATATACACCATTTAAATTTCCAGAGCCTTTGATTACTTTGTAAAATTACCAGCAACAGGCACGAGAAATAGTAAAAGCATGCCCTGGTTGTGCTGTCTCCCTCCCCATTCAACACTTGGGAGTTAACCCCCGAGGATTACTGCCCGATCAGTTTTGGCAAATGGATGTTACTCATTTTCTTGAATTTGTAATAACCAAATATATACACGTTTCTGTAGATACCTTCAGCGGCTTTATTTTTGCATCACCACATTCTGGAGAGGCTACCAAAGATGTCCTTTCTCATCTTGTTTCAGCCTTTTCTGTTATGGGTAAACCAATACATATTAAAACAGATATTTATCCTACATTTACCATTGCCAAGTTTAAACAGTTTTGTGCTACCTTGCAAATTTGTCATACTACTAGAATTCCATACAACCCTCAGGGCCAAGGCATTGTGGAACTTGCCCACCTTAACTTAAAAACTTGGCTATCCCTCCTTAAGGCTTCCTCCCTTGTATTTACCACACCCAGGCATCGCCTTAACAATGCATTATTTGCCCTTATTTTTCTTAACCTAGACAATGAAGGCGATTCGGCAGCAGACAGACACTGCCATCCCTCGTCCAATTCTGTTCGCCCACCTGTTATGTGACACAATCCACTTA
This sequence comes from Callospermophilus lateralis, assembly GCF_048772815.1. Taxonomy (NCBI): domain Eukaryota; kingdom Metazoa; phylum Chordata; class Mammalia; order Rodentia; family Sciuridae; genus Callospermophilus; species Callospermophilus lateralis. The sequence goes on along the minus strand of NW_027512468.1, from coordinate 379,955 downwards.
CAAATAAATGGAAAGGCCCAGATCCTGTCCTCATCTGGGGAGGAGGCTCAGCTTGTGTTTTGGACCAAGATCAAACCGCCCCAAGATGGTTACCAGAACTCCTGGTTAAACAGGTTAATGACTTACCTCAAAACAGGGACAGAGGCACTCCTCATGAGGACAAAATTTCCTCTTTTTCAGATGCAGCCAACAATCTGCCAGCCTTGGAATAACAGTTCCTGTGGGCACAGGTACACTGGCTTAGGCACGTCTATTCACTCTTACCATCACCTCTCTCAACAAATTATAAACTCTATCAGGAACAACTGATAAAAACTCTATCAGGAACCATTAAAGATTTGCAGGACCAAATAGACTCCCTGGCAGAAGTGTTCCTTCAAAAAAGACGAGGCTTAAATTTGCTGACAGCTAACCAGGGAGGTATTTGCTTGGCCTTAGGGGAACGATGCTGCATTTATGCCAATAATTCTGGCATAGTATGCACTAAAATTAAGCAGCTTCAAGAAGATCTAGAAAAGAGATGAAGGGAAATATTTGAAAATCCCCTCTGGACTGGGCTTAATGGATTTTTACCCTACCTTCTTCCCCTATTAGGCCCTTTGTTGGGTTTACTTTTAATGGTGTCCCTAAAACCCTGCATTATAAACAGGCTGGTACAATTTATTAAAGAACAGATTAATATTTTGGCCTCTAAGCCCATACAGGTCCACTATCATTGCCTGGATATGGAAGACAGTGCTGCCAACATTTAAAAGGATGTTCTACCCTCCTCACAAGCTTATTTCTTAAGTTTACATGCCCACAGATCTCGCTTTCTTACATAAAACTCTAAGTAACAGCTCTGACCAACGATCTTCTGCACTTGCCATAAGGGTTCGTCCTCCATGGGCCGCTCCACTTGGGGGAGGACGCACCCATGGAGTGAGGACGTTAGGGCATAATAACGGAGGGTGCAGGAAGGACTGCAGGAGGATGGATCCATGGTTCCCAAAATCCAAGTCTTCTGAGTGACACGCTCTGGTGCATGGCAGTTGGCATGCTTCCCCCTCAAAGCCGTCTCCTCAAAAAACATGCCAAGGCCACCACGAAATCTAGTAAACATGCTCGATCAGATCAGGAGATATTCTAAGGCCTGCTAGAGAAACAGAGCCTCTATAACCCCCTAAAATATTGGCCTGTAAGGTATGGTCAAATATTTTATATAAGAAAGGGAGAAGATGTCAGGGGCTAGAAGGAAGTTCTCCTTCAAAGAATAGCCTGACACTTACAAGAAATAGCCCCCTGCGAGATATCCTGCCTGGGAGACATCCCGCAGCCATCTATCACCCTGAGACATCCTGCAGCTATCCGTCTTCCTGAAATATCCTGAGGTTATCTCACCCTGTGAAGACATCCAGCAACTGCCAATAAGAGAGCTTTCTCATCCGCAGCATATAAATACACTGTGAGAACTATAAAAGTTTTCAGCATGATCAGAACTGTTGTCTTGCTGTCATCTCTCATGACTCTTTTCCCTTCATTCCTCCCCAACAAGGTTCAACGCCCACGTTGAAGTGTCCAGCCGGCCCGGACACCTGACACTAAACCATAACCTACTAGACTCTGACTACTAATACTAATATGATGGAGAAAAATAATCCAACAGAATGGAAATGCAAGCAGTACAGATGAGGCATGGTGTATAGTTGGACTTGCCTTTTGAATGATATAGGGTAGGTGTTATAAATCTAGCTAATTTATAATTGAAATAGTTCTCCACATGTTTTTAAAGTTAACAAATATGTGAATACCTGTCTCCCATTCTCTGTAGCCAATTCAGCACATGTATTTTTATATGCACATATAGAATCCTACCTGGTATCACACGTATATTTTTCTGAGGTGTCTCACTTGGCAAATACAAATTGTGAGAAGAGATCACTCCTCCTAAACTCTGTTGGAACTGAAAATTCAACCTATGGGTGAGCCTCCTAGTAGAAAATTCAACCTATGGGTGAGCCTCCTAGTAGAACAACAAGCCATACATAAATGCATGTTGAGTAAAATAAATATTTTTGCATCTGTGGCTGATGTACATTTCATGAAGAATTTCGATTGGCATATATATTGCTACATCTTATTGTCTGTTTTTGTTTTTTTAATATATATATATATATATATATATATATATATATATATATATATATATATATATATATACAATCTTCAAATTTTTCCAAATATAAAATATATGTGTCTTATATACACTACCTAAATTCTTTCATGTTCATGTATGTGGATTTATAATCAACATTTCACAAGATTATTCTCAGAAATATTCATCCACCTGAAATACATATTTGTTTCCTATTACTGAAAACTAACTTCAGTGAATGGTGCATACAATCCTAATATTTCTACATTAACTGACCCTGTTTAACATCAATGCAAGTAGATTCCTATGGGACATGATGTTTATTTTGAAGTTTATTTTATTCAACACTGGTACAATACAATTTCTACAGTTTACGAACATCATAGGACATATATTTCATCCATAAGTTCACAAATTTATAGGCATTTGATTCACTTTCAATCATTTACTGATTCAGAACACATGTATTCCTCCAGGTTTCTTGACTGGTCTTTTCATGAGACTTTATTTCAAACACATTATTTTCAATTTCCATAATCATTTTGAAGCAAAACTCACACACTCTTCATGATAAAACATAACCCTAATATTACCATTAGATGTATTACTGGTTAGAATGAATAATTGTATATCAATATAAGATTTTCTGTATATATTCAGATATCAATTCAATCTATTATTTAAAGTTGGAACCAATTATATTATTTATTCACAGTATGGTCTATTCATGAATTATCTCTACATTCATAGACAAAGGGTACATCTATTTGTAACCCCAATACAAATTTATTCGTCTTCAAAATGTTGCTCCCAGAAATGGTTTAAGAAATACTCATGTCACCTGATGTACGTATGCATTTATCACAGTAATATTCTGGACACAATAAGCAGAGGTCACACTTATGATTGTACCAAAGCCTAAATGGAAAGTGAGCATGGATTACTAAAAACATTCATGTCCAGGTTGCCTAATGCTCTCAAATGTCAATTCTATTTATGACAACATATTTGTTTCTTCCTAAGACTATATATTCAACCTCAACTCTGTTCAAATGTCTAATCCTATCACTCACTTTATACTTTCCCTGATTTCCTAATGTCTCTATTGATGTCTGCTTTCCTAAATATTTTCACCAGTTCACCATTTTGACTAACACTTCACATGTGCTGACATTTACGTTCACTGTCTGGGTGATACCCTATTGCTAAAGAACTTTTGGTCCAATTCCTGTACTCACTCTTCTTCTGAAACCTACAGAATATCTTCCTAATCCTACCGACTATCACAGTTTGAGTGGATACTCACTTCTACATTCAATCATCGAAGGTACAAGGTCCTATGCCATTGATTATTGATTTATCTGAAACATCTTTGCAGAACATGTATCAAAGCTAAGTATCCCAATCAAGAGTGCAATGCCCTTCTGGGATTCCAATCTTACCTAGATTTCTGTTTTCATACTTATATTTCACCTATATATTCTTATAAATATCACAGGTTCCCAATACCATTATTCATCAAGCAGAATGATTCCTAACCCAAATCAAACCTGTTATTAAGCGAAACCATACACTGTTCCCTCAATCTAACTTTACAGAAGAGCAGGGACAGTGTTGGTCCTAAAATAGAGGAATGTAGGGAATCTTCCACCTGTTGAAAAACTCAAAGTTTCATTCAGAAGTGATCCCTGGAGAAGATATAGGCACCACTGAAGGACCTGAGAGAGCAAAAGTCAACTCCCATGCCAAACAACCTGGTCAGTATGAAAGGTTGTTACTGAATCAGCCTCTCTGTTCTTTTTTTTATTATTGGTTGTTCAAAACCTTACAAATCTTTTGACATAACATATTCATACATTAGCATACATTAGCTTCAAGTGATTTATGAACTCCCATTTTTACCCCAGATACAGATTGAAGAATCACATCGGTTACACATCCACATTTTTACATAATGCCATACTAGTAATTGTTGTAGTCTGCTACCGTTCCTATCCTCTACTATCCCCCCTCCCCTCCCCTCCCATCTTCTCTGTCTACCCCATCTACTGTAATTCATTTCTCACCTTGTTATTTTCCCATTCCATTCACAACCTCTAATATGTAATTTAGTATAACAATGAGGGTCTCCCTCCATTTCCATGCAATTCCCCTTTTCTCTCTCTTTCCCTCCCACCTCATGTCTCTGTTTAATGTTAATCTTTTCTTCCTGCTCTTCCTCCCTGCTCTATTCTTAGTTGCTCTCATTATATCAAAGAAGACATTTGGTATTTGTTTTTTAGGGATTGGCTAGCTTCACTAAGCATAATCTGCTCTAGTGCCACCCATTAGAATATGGACCCAAACAGTTCTGTTTGGAGAGCTGGTATTGGGTGCCTATGGTTGATATACATTCTAACTTGTGAAAGTGTCACAGTACGTAGGGGCAGCCTCCATCTCATGGGACCCTTGGAAGCAACTGTTTGGACAAAGTGGTTGCTAAGGCAGTGACCTCATTCAGTTCCTGAAGGAAGTGACCTCACCTCACTTCCTTGGTGATGGAACTCTAAGAACTTGTTATCCAGGAAGACAGGCACCCAGAGCCTGTCCCATTCCCAGTCACAGTGGTCTCACTTGTTTGTATATACCAAGGACAGAGTCAGTCTTTCTTGGTACCTACTGATATGAGAATGGCCAAATTCCAGAAAAGCTCTGAAGAGGGGCTTTTCCTGAGGAAAGCAAATAGTGGTTCACCACTGGCTCCTGACATCTTCACAGAGTTGGTTAAGGAGACAAGATCTGAGACAGGACAGGCCATTTCTGGGGAACATACTATGGCCCACCAGTCAGAGGACACTCTGGATAGTCACCGACCTACTTTGGGGAAGGAGGTGCCTCTGTGGGTGTCGCTGTGTGTTTGTGGATTTGTCTCATGTTCTGAGAATAGATAGAACAGGCGGTTTGTTTGGTTTTGAGTGAACTATTTCTAGTAAGTCATTTGACAAGGGAGTGTTTCTATGTCTGTGTATCCCACTGTGTCCATGGTTATAGACATTAGAAAAGAGAATTCATCAATTGATGTGTCCTGTCTAGTAGAAAGCTTCCCATCATTTATTCTGCCAAATTGATGAATGGATTTTTCCTTGCCTTATCGATGGGCAACACGTTCTATCTTCCAAAGTTCCTGCATTCTTCCTGAATTCTGGCCACTCTACAGAATAGGCTCATGGTTTTGCGTCCAAGATATGTACCACTTCCAAGCCCTGTTACATGGCCATGTACTGGATAGCTGAAGGGAATGGCGAGCATCTCAGAAAACTCAAATATCAGTGTGACCAATAAAGTCTCAGTGGAGAAACCCTGCTTTGCTTACCTATTGTTCTGTTGCCCTGAATGTCAGGAAGGTCTTTGCCTCAGTCCACCCCTTTGTAAAACCTGAAGAAAACAGGTTTCAAATGGAAATGAATGGGCATCACCTGTGCCTCTTTGCTTAATTGCTTTGGAAAGGGATGTGTCTGAATCCGCCTCTTTGCCCTGTTTGAGGCAATGGCTTAGATTCTCAGCACCTGATGTATCTTAAGAATGATCCCATGTGTGCATCCAAAACCAAAATGGCCAAAAGAGCAGTCACTGTGGATGAAGTCTCTCCCCTTCTTCTGTTAGGTTCCTGACCTCCATCAAGTGAGAATAGGGATCCTTTGGGTCAAATGATTTCTTCAAACCCTGCAGAAGCTAGCCGATAAGTGCTTGGTTTTCTAATGACTCCAATTCACATAAAAAAATAAACCCCACAGTCAGTAGGCCTCAAATTAGAGAAGCAGAGAAGTATTAACAGCAGGCCTATTTGATTACTCCTGGTTCACAGAAAGTGTGTCCAGGCAACCCTGATTTTAGGCCATTAAGGGGCAAGGGAGATTATTTTGGAGACTGTCTTGGGCTTCGCCCCTCATGGAAACATCCAGCCAGAGGTTATGATGAGTGTCTATATGAAAGATCATGAGGGCCATGTGGGAGTGTTTTGGTTTTAATTGTGGCCATTTGTTTGGTGGTTGGAAGAGATGACTGGGTCCACCTTGACATGAACTCTGGTGTGATTCCCCTTAGAGACTGAGTTCTGGAACTGAACTAAGAGAATTATTGCCATGAATTGTGTTAGGATTTTAGGAGGCCATGCATGAGAGTCCCCCTTGAAAACTGAGATCTAGGCCCAGGGTGGCTTTCAACAGAGCACTGGGAATCACAGCCAAGATATCACGTGATTTTATTCTGAAGGACTTGGCAGCCATAGTTGAGAGTCGAAACACACATGGTCCTCATTGTAGACCACAATGGGCCTGGCTTCATGTGACCATTTGGCCACTTTTTGAGAAGCCTTGCCTGTGAGAATTCTCCAAAGCTTTCATTGAAATGTGCTTCCTCTACATTTAATGGTTCTGGAGTGAATTTTAACCCACAGTGCCTCCAACATCATCATTGAAAAATGGCTACAAAAATACCATAAAATTTTTGAAATTCCCATGACCAGGTGGCAATGGAGGACATTTGGATGTCCTGTTGCTGGTCATGAGTATACCAGACAGTGCTTTGATTGACTGGGTTTTATGAAAATCGTGTAGAACAGAGATGCCAATAAGTTGGAGCCTGCTGAGTAGTGGGCCTAGAGCCGTGGTGGTCAGGTGTGTGATAAACATCTGTGGTGGGGCCTTGTGGATCTTCCATTGGCTTCCAAATGGCTTGGAACTGACATGGTGCAGCGAGCAGTCCCTTCTATGTAAAGGCATCTTGTAATATTGAGAGATTTCAGGGCAATGTTCAGAATCATGTTGCTATCGTCAATGGGGCAATATATGTGGGCTAGAAGTATGTTTGGTGCATTCTCTTGCAGAAACTGACCCACCACATGTGACAGAACTCTCTCCAGCACTGTGATCCACTAAAACTCCTTGTATTTTTGAATCAAATAGCAAACTCCTAGTGCAGCAGCAAGAAACACCATGAAATTTGGAGGATGACCAAATGGCTTCACAGTCCACATGGGGAGACACTTAGACCCCAGTGGTCACAGTTTACCTACAAAGAGCAAATTCAGCACTGCTGCCTCATCTTCACTGGAAAATAAGAAACCATGTCCTCTAGGTCACATTGATGCAGACCCAGCTTTGATGGTCTCACTACAAATGAAGCTAAAGCTCCAGAAAACAACATATTTTTCAGGTGCCCAACCTCAGAGGCAGTTCTTCAAGAAGTCTTTAGGCCAGCAGAGCTCCATGTTTGTGGAGTGTTTACCCTGTCCCTTACTTTTGGGAACTCCTCTACCACCTCCAGTGATGTGAACTACTGAGCATATTCCATTCCAGATATGTATTCACAGATTTTCTAACACTTCTCCTCAAATTGTGTCTTACTTGGGGCAAAAGTAATGTCAAGCCATAGTTCTTGATGAGAGTGGGAACATTTTTGTGTAGCACATATTTGCATACACATTGGATTCATTTTCCAATTTTCCATTTGAAATACTGAATCCCTGACACTAACCCCTACCCTACTAGACTCTGACTACTAATCGTAATATCATGGAGAATAATAACCCCATCAGAATAGAAATACAAGCAGTTCAGAGGAGGCATGTTTGGTATTGTTGGACTTGCCTTTTGCATTATATACGGTAGGAGTTATAAATCTAGTCAATTTTTTTGTTGAAATAGTTCTCCGTGTGTTTTTAAAGTTAACAAATATGTGAATTTATTTCTCCCTTTCTCTGTAGCCTAGTCAGCAGATGTATTTTTATATGCATATATAGAATCCTACCTGGTATCACACGTACATTTTTGTGAGGTGGCTGACTTGGCAGATACAAATTGTGAGAAGATATCACTCCTCCTAAACGCTGTTGAAACTGAAAATTCAACCTATGGGTGAGCCTCCTATTTGAACAACATTATACATAAATCCATGTTCAGTAAAACTAATATTGTTGGATCCGTGGGTGATATGTATTTCATGATAAATTTCGTTTGGCGTACATAATGCTACATTGTAATGTCTCTGTGTGTGTGTATATATATATATATATATATATATATATATATATATAGTCTCCAGATTTTTCAAAATATGAAATATATGTGCCTTATTGTGCACTCCCCAAATTCATTCATATTCATGTATGTGGATTTATAATCAACTTTTCAAAAGATTATTCTCAGAAATATTCATCAACCTGAAATACATATTGGTTGCCTAGTACTGAAAACTATCTTCAGTAAATGGTGCATACAAAACATAATATTTCAACTTTGCAAGTTGGCCACAAATAGAGTGCATCACACCCAGTGTACCACGCCACATTGCAGGTGAATAACGAGTTAAAATGACAAAAGACTATCTTGTTAGGATCTTATAGAAAAATGGGTGTGCACCGAAACCTAAAAGAATGATTTACACCAACGAGGTCCGGTAATTGAGTCTCAAACGTGAGCTGAATATGCAACCGGAGATCCGGGCTTATTGATCCCTTTGGCCCGCCCCATGGCTGCAGACATCGAGGCACCACCGAGAAGCGACTAGCATCCAGGGAGAAACGTTGCTGCAGATTCTGTGGAATCCTGCCGGCTGACACCGCACTGAACCCCAGGCCGAGTTCGGGATTTCAGTCAGGGAAGGAAGCTCTACAGTTCTATCCCCCACAACGGAAACTCCACCAAGGAAACCAATGGCCACCATCTTGGAGAGCTGAAGTAACCACCGCCACTCTCCGACAGATTGCAACAATAAAACAGTTGTGTGTTTTCCGCTCATCTCCCATACAGTAGGAAATTTGCATAAAATCTCTCCTAAGCTTTTCAGGGGAGGGATTTTCAGAGAGAGCCTGCATAAAGATTGGGGGGGGAAACTAGAGGCACCTGACCTTCAACTCCCCCTCCCATCAGTGGTGAAAACGAAATCTGTCTAGCCAGGGATGGGGGAAAGGGCAAACGGAAAAAATAATAAAAATAGAGTGCTGGGGTTCCCAATAGACACAATCCACACCCAAGAAACGGCAAGCCAGAGTACAGTTTGAGCTGCCGAGGGCATTACTCAGGGGAAATCTGGTCTAGCAGGAGAAACCAGGACTAGCAGGAGAAACCAGGGGACTAGAGGCCAGGCCCGCGTGACTGGACGCCTGGAGAACGCTCGCCCGCCGGCAAGAGCCGGCCCGCTGCAGGTGCGACTGGACGGCTGGAGACTGCCTGCCCACCAGCGACCAATCGCCTGCCATATGCCCACCCTAATGGGTGGCTAGAGATCGCACAACCGCCGGTGACAGCCCACCAGCTGACTGCGCGACTGGACAGCTTGTGACCACCTGCACACCGGCGACCGGGAGCTGAAACCAAACAGAGACAGTACAGTCCCACACCCCCATGCGAACACCCGGGCAAAGAGCCTGGGGTCCACCATAGCAGAGAGGTGACATCACTGGAGCTCGGCCGTCGGAATTCCTTCCCAGTGGAATCAACTTTAGCATTCACAGTCTACCAACACAAAGGAGAGTCAATAGAGATATATAAAACCAAAACAAATATATAGAAGAGAGCAGAAACACAGCAATCAAATGGAGCTGGAAAGTAATGTGAACTTCATGAAAAAACAAGGGAAAAAGGTGTACAAATAATGCCGGACAACTTAATTTTACAGGAGGACCTAGAATCATCAGAAACAGGGATAGGGAAAAAACTCAATGCATCCCTAACTCACATGGAAAGAAATATTAGAGAAGACATGAGGCAGCAAGTCCAAGCAATAAAAGAATATTTTGAAAATGAATTAAACAAACAAATTCAAATGGCAAAGAACGAGCTTCACCAAAAGACAGAGATCTTAAAAAAAATCAAACAGTAATCCTAGGAATGCAGAAAAATATAAACCACATTAAAAATTCAAACGAGAATATTGTAAATAGACTAGATCAAGTAGAAGTCAGAAGATCAGATAATGAATACAAAGTTTATCAACTTGAAAAGAATATAGTCAACACAGAAAAGATGCTTATATCCCATGAGCAATCTATTTAAGAGATATGGGATGTCATAAAAAAGCAAATTTGAGAGTCATTAGGATAGAAGAAGGCATAGAGATTCAAACCAAAGGAATGGACAACATATTAAATGAAATAATTCTAGAAAACTTCCCAGAGATGAAAGATGGAATGGATTGCCAAATCCTTGAAGCCTACATGACCTCAAACATTCAAAACCATAATAGACCAACTCCAAGACATAGAATTATGAAGATAGCCAACATGCAGAACGTGGATACACGTTCTTCTCAGCAGCACAAAGATCCTACTCAAAGATAGATCATATATTATGCCTTAGGGCAACCCTTAGTAAATATAAAGGCGTGGAGATAATACCATGCACCATATCTGATCATATTGGAATAAAACTGGAAATCAATGATAAAAGAAGGAAGGAAAAATCCTACATCATATGGAAAAATGAACAATATTCTACTGAATGTTCAATGGGTTACAGAAGACATAAAGGAGGATATAAAAAATTCTTAGAGAAAAATGACTATACAGACACAACATACTGGAATCTATAGGACACAATGAAAGCAGTTTTAAGAGGGAAATTCATTTCTTGGAGTTCTTTCCTCAAAAAAAAAAAAAAAACAAATAAATGAACTCACACTACACCTCAAAAACCTAGAAAAAGAAAAGGAAAACAACAGCAAATGTAGTAGAAGACAAGAAATAATTAAAATTAGAGCAGAAATCAACGAAATTGAAACAAAAAATAACATTGAAAAAATTGATAAAACTAAAAGTTGGTTCTTTGAAAACATAAATAAGATTGACAGGCCCTTAGCCATGCTAACGAAGAGAAGAAGAAAGAGAATTCAAATTACTAACATACGGCATGAAAAAGGCATTATCACAACAGACACTACAGAAATACAGAAGATAATTAGAAAGTATTTTGAAACCCTATATTCAAATGAAATAGAAGATAGTGAAGATATCAATAAATTTCCTAAGTCATACGATGTGCCCAGATTGTGTCAGGAAGACACACACAATTTAAACAGACCAATAACAAAGGAAGAAATATAAGAAGCCATCAAAAGACTACCAACCAAAAAAAGCCCTTGAGCGGATGGGTATAGAGCGGAGCTCTACAAAACCTTAAAAGAAGAATTAATACCAATACTTTTCAAGCTATTTCAAGAAATAGAAAAAGAAGGTGCTCTTTCAAATTCATTCTATGAGGCCAAAATCACCCTGATCCCAAAACCAGACAAAAACACTTCAAAGAAAGAAAACTACAGACCAATGTCTCTAATGAACCAGGATGCAAACATTCTCAATAAAATCCTGGTGAATGTAATACAAAAGCATATCAAAAAATTGTGCACCATGATCAAGTAGGATTCATCCCAGGGAAGCAAGGCTAGTTCAATATACGGAAATCAATAAATGCTATTCACCACATCAATAGACTTAAAGACAAGAACCATATGATCATCTTGATAGATGCAGAAAAAACATTCGACAAAGTTCAGCCTCCCTTTATGTTCAAAACACTAAAAAAACTTGCATCCCAGGGAAGCAAGGCTAGTTCAATATACGGAAATCAATAAATGCTATTCACCACATCAATAGACTTAAAGACAAGAACCATATGATCATCTTGAGAGATGGAGAAAAAACATTCGACAAAGTTCAGCCTCCCTTTATGTTCAAAACACTAGAAAAACTAGGATAACAATGTTCAGTTACCTCAACATTGTAAAAGCTATATATGCTAAACCTCAGGCTAGCATCATCGTAAATGGAGAAAAACTGAAGGCATTCCCTCTAAAATCTGGAAGAAGACAGTGATGCCCTCTATCACCACTTCTATTCGATTTAGTTCTTGAAATACTAGCCAGAGCAATTAGACAGACAAAAGAAATTAAAGACATAAAAATAGGAAAAGAAGAACGTAAATTATCGCTATTTGCAGATGACATGATAATATATTTAACAGACTCAAAAGGGTCTACAAAGCAACTGCTAGAGTTAATAAATGAATTCAGCAAAGTGGCAAGATATAAAGTCAACACGCATTAATCAAAGGCATTCCTGTATATCAGCAGCAAAACTTCTGAAATGGAAATGAGGAAAACCACTCCATTCACTATATCCACAAAGAAAATAAGATACTTGGGAATCATCCTAACGAAAGAGGTGAAAGATTTATATAATGAAAACTACAGAACCCTAAGGAAAGAGATAGAAGAAGATCTTAGAAGATGGAAAAATGTACCCTGTTCATGGATAGGCAGAACTAACATCATCAAAATGTTGATATTACCCAAAGTTCTCTACAGGTTTAAATCGGTGCCAATAAAAATCCCAACAGCATTTCTTGTAGAAATGATAAAGCAATCATGAAATTCATATGGAAAAACAAAAGACCCTGAATACCAAAAGCAATTCTAAGCAGGAAGTGTGAATCTGGAGGTATAGCGATACAAGAGTTCAAACTGTACTACAAAGCAATAGTAATAAAAACATCGTGGTACTGGTACCAAAACAGGCAGCTGGACCAATGGTATAGAATAGAGGACACAGAAACCAATCCACAAAATTACAACTTTCTTATATTTGATAAAGGGGCTAAAAACATGCAATGGAGGAAAGATAGCATCTTCAACAAATGGTGCTGGGAAAATTGGAAATCCATATGCAACATAATGAAACTGAATCCCTTTCTCTCACCATGCACAAAAGTGAACTCAAAATGGATCCAGGAGGTAGATATCAAATCAGAGACACTGTGTCTAATAGAAGAAAAAGTTGGCTACGATCTACATACTGTGGGGACGGGCTCCACATTCTTTAATAGGATGCCCATAGCCCAAGAGTTAATAACAAGAATAAACAAATGGGACTTACTTAAACTAAATTGTTTTTTTTCTCAGCAAGAGAAACAATAAGAGAGCTAAATAGAGAGCCTACATACTGGGAACAAATTTTTACCCCTCACACTTCAGATAGAGCCCTAATATCCAAAATATACAAAAAACTCAAAAAATTAAACAATAAGATAACAAATAACCCAATCAACAAATGGGCCAAGGACCTGAACAGACACTTTACAGAGGAGGACATTCAATCAATGAACAAGTACATGAAAAAATGCTCACCATCTCTAGCAGTCAGAGAAATACAAATCAAAACCACCCTAAGATACCATCTCACTCCAGTAAGATCGGCAGCCATTATGAAGTCAAACAAAATAAGTGTTGGTGAGAATGTGGGGAAAAGGGTACACTTGTACACTGCTGGTGGGACTGCAAATTGGTGAGGCCAATTTGGAAAGTACTATGGTGATACCTGGGAAAGCTGGGAATGGATCCACCATTTGACCCAGCTATCACCCTTCTCGGACTATTTCCTGAGGATCTTAAAAGAGCGTACTATAGAGATACTGCCACATCAATGATCATAGCTGCACAATTCACAATAGCTAGACTGTGGAACCAACCTAGATGCCCTTCAATAGATGAATGGATAAAAAAAAATGTGGCTTTTATACAAAATGGAGTATTACTCTTCATTAAAAAATGACAAAATCATAGAATTTGCAGGGAAATGGATGGCATTAGAGCAGATTATGCTAGGCGAAGCTAGCCAATCCTTAAAAAACAAATGCCAAATGTCTTCTTTGATATTAAAAGAGCAACTAAGAAAAGAACATCGAGGAAGAGCATGAGGAAAAGTTTAACATTAAACAAAGATGAGTGGGGGGAGAGAAAGGGAGAGAGAAGGGAAAGCATATGGGAATAGTAGGAGACCCTCAATGTTACACAAAATTACATATAAGAGGATTTGAGGGGAAATGGGGGGGGGAACAGTGGAGAGAATTGAACAACAGCAGATGAGGTAGAGAGGGAAGATGGGAGGGGAGGGGAGGGGGGATATTGGGGGATAGGAAAGGTCGCAGAATACAACAGTCATTAATATGCTATTATGTAAAAATGTGAATGTGTAACCAATGTGATTCTGCAATTCATATTTGGGGAAAAAATGGGAGTTCATAACCCAATTGAGTCAAATGTATCAAAGATGATATATCATGAGCTTTGTAATGTTTGGAACAACCAATAGAAATAAATAAATAAATAACGGTTTAAAATTGAGTGGGAAGAAATCAGCTAAAAATGGGTTGAGATGCATTCATTTTGCTAAGCAAAACTTTGTTTTGTTTAGTTGTAACTATCACAAATTTATTTTACCAGGAAATTGGCTTTTGAAAATGCACATAAATTGAGATTAAAGGATAATTCACCTACCTTCTTGAAAAATTCATAGCATTTCCTATATTTTTCAAATTTTATTTTTTTCGTGAATATTTTGTCATGGACCAGGTCTAGTCTTAGGCTATTCTTCCAGAATACTACCTCATCTGACAAATTCATACAATCTGTTGGATTGTTGTTTTCACCTTTTATTTAATAGTTTCTAGCTGATAATGTGTATTTTCTTTATCTTTATTTGTACGTATATACCCAACATTATTTTTGCTTTTTATGTTTTACTGGGGAAGAGACTGATCAAAAGCTCTTTGTTATATGTATCAACAATCAGACATTTAGAGCACGCAATTATTCTTAATTTTGCATGAAAATATCTTTGTACTATTTTCTTATACAGATTTAGAATTATTAATATGTCCCTACTGTAATAAGTAATTACTTACAAGAAGAATTAAACAATTGACTTTATATCAATTATGAATATGAAAAGTACTAAAATAAGGATTTGGCAATTAATACACAATTGATAGAAATTGAAATCACAAGAAAGCCATTTAAAATGTCAGTACATATGGTCCTTAAATAATAGGTAATTCAAAAAACTTTTTTTTAATTCATAAGATTTAATATGCCATATTACAGCTTAATGTGATATAAAACCTTAAATTATCAGTATTGATAAAAAAGAATGATACCTGTTTATTTAAATATGTTTATTTGATTTTCACTGTAAGATGTTAATTCTGGAAGGCTTGAGAATTAAGAAAGTTTTGGTCTATATTATTTTTAACAGGCTAATCAAAGTACTTTTAAATATATATATATATATATATATATATATATATATATATATATATATATATATAATATGTAATGCATATGCATGAATATAGATACATATGTATAAAAATGTATTTTAATATATCTATCAGGAGATTATAATTATTAAATTTTCTCAAGAAAAAAACAATGACTATGAAAAACAGTCTTAAATTTAAATTTCATAGCATACTACTGTTTGTAATGACATGAGAGAAAAACAGATATGAAAGGAAAACGAAAAAGGAAGAGAGAGAAGGGGGAAAATGAGGAAGAAAGTGAGTAAAGATGAGGGAGAGGCGTGTTCGATGTAAAGATAAAAGTGGAGGGGCTGGGTTTGTGGTTCAGTGGTAACATGCTTTTCTAGCATGTGTGGGACACTGGGTTCTATTCTAAGCACCACATACAAATAAACAAAATGAAGGTCAATCACAACTGAAAAAATAAAAAATAAAAAAGTAGAAATATTAGCAAAACTCCAAGCTTTTATGAATGTTAAATTTAAAAAAAATTATGTAACATAGCCTTATGTAATTTCTAGACTATCCAAAAGAGTCATTAAATGTTAGATTATTAGTGCAATAACTAAAAATCCATTGCTCTTTCCTCAACATTCTGTGGCATGCTAGTGGTAAAATAAATTCTATTATAACACCAAAAAAAAATCTAATATTTCTATAGTAACTGACCCAGTTTAATATCAAGGCTAGCAGATTCCTATGGGACATGATGTGTATTTTGACATTCATTTTTATTCAACACTGGAACATTACTATTTCTTCAGTTTATGCACATCATAGGATATATATTTCATCCACAAGTTCGCTAATTTATACGCATTTGTTTCACTTTCAGTCACTTCCTGCTTCAGAACACATGTATTTCTTATGTTTCTTGACTGCTCTTTTCATGAGACTTCTTTCCAAACACATTATTGTCGATTTCCATTATCACATTTGAAGCAAAACTCACACACCCGTATGATAAACCAAACCCTAATATTACCATTAGATGTACAACTAGCTGGAATGAATGATTGTATATCAATATAAGATTTCTTACTTAGTTTCAGATATCAATTAAATCCATTATTTAAACGGAACCAGTTATATTATTTATTCACAGTATGGTCTTTTCATGCATTATCTCTATATTCATAGACACAGGGTACACCTCTTTGTACCCCCAATACTAATTTATACGTCTTCAAAATATTGCTCCCAGAAATGGTGGAAGAAATGCACATGTCACCTGATTTACATATACATTTTATCACAGTAATATTCTGGACACAAACAGCAAAGGTGACACTTATGATTTTACCAAACCTAAATGGAAAGTGAAGATGGATTACCAAAAACATCCATGTCCAGGTTGCCTAATGCTCTCAAATGTGAATCCTATTCTTGACTACATATTTGTTTCTTCCTAAGATTATATATTCAACCTCAAGCCCCTTGAAAATGTCTAATCTTATCACTCACTTTATCATTTGCCTGATTTCCTAATGTCTCTATTGATATCTGCTTTCCTACATATTTTCCCCAGATTATCACTGTGACTGACTCTTCACATGTGCTCACATTTACATTCAATCTCTACCAGAAGCCCTATTGCTAAAGAACTTTTGGTCCAAATGCTATACTCACTCTTCGTTCTAAACCTACAGACTATCTTTCTAATAATACCGACTATCCCTTTTTGTCTAGAAGTTCTCTTTGACATTCCATCATTCAAGGTACAAAGTCCTATGCCATTGAACATTGATTTATCTGAGACATTTCTGCAGAACATAATTCAAAGCTAAGTATCCCAATCAAGGGCCCAATGCCCTTCTGGGCTTCAAATCTTACCTATATTGCTGTTTTCATTCTTATATTTCACTTTTACATTCTTGTAAATATTACAGGTTCCCATTACCATTATTCATCCCGCAGAATGATTCAAATCGAACTTTTATTAACCTTAACCATACACTCTTCCCTCAATCAAACTTTACAGAAGAGCAGGGACAGAGTTGCTTTTACAATACAGGAATGTAGGGGTTCTTAAACCTGCTGAGATCCTCAAAGGTCCATGCAGAAATGATCCCTGGAGAAGATGTAGGCAGCTATGAAGGAGTTGAGAGAGCAAAAGTCATCTTGCATGGCAAACCCCCTTGTCAGGATGAAGGGATGTGTCTGAATCAGTCTCTCTATTCTAAATGTAGAGAAGATGGACCAAACCAGGCCTGTGTGGGGAGATGTTCCCAGGCGCCTATGTTTGATATACCATTCTATCTTGTGAAATTGTCACCGAAAGTAGGGGCAGCCTCTATCTCATGGGACCCTTGGAAGCAAATGTTAAATCAAAGTGATTGCCAAGGTAGTGACCTCATGCAGTTCCTGAAGAAAGTCACCTACCTCACTTCCTTGGTGATGTAACTCTCTGAACTTGGAATCCAAGATGCCAGGCTCCCAGAGCCAGTCCCAGTCCCAATCCCAGTGGGCTCACTTGTTTGGATGTACCAAGGACAGAGTCAGTATTTCTTGGTATCTACTGATGTGAGGATTGCCAAATGCCAGGACAGATCTGAAGAGGGGCCTTTCCTGAGAAAGCAGGTAGTGACTCACCGCTGGCTCCTGAGAACTTCACAGAGTTGGCAAAGGAGACAGATCTGAGACATGACAGGACATTTCATTGGAACATAATATGGCCCAACAGACAGAGGACACTCCAGATAGTCAGAGACATACTTGCGGGAAGGAGATGCCTTTGTGAGTGTGAGTGTCAGTTTGTGGTTTGTCTCATATTCTGAGAATAGGTAGGAAAGACAGTTTGTTTGGTTTGGAATAGACTGTTTCTAGTAAGTTTTTTGACAAGGTGAGTGATTCTATATCTGTGTATCCCACTGTGTCCGTGGTTGTAGACATTAGAAAAGAGAATGCATCAATGGATATGTCCTGTCTAGTAGAAAGCTTCCCAGCATTCATCCTGCCCAATTTATGAATGAACTGCAGCTTGCCTTATGGATGGACAACACCTACTATCTTCCTAAGTTTCTGTTTTCTTCCTGAATTCTGGCCACTCTGCAGAATAGGCTCATGGTTTTGTGTCCAAGATATGTACCACCTCCAAGCTCTGTGACATGCCCATGTACTGGATAGCGGTAAGGAATGGGAACATCTCAGAAAACTCAGATATCAGTGTGACCAGGAAATTTTCAGTGGAGAAACCCTGCTTTGGGCCATTCTCTTACCTATGTTTCTGTTGCCCTGAATGTCAGGAAGGTCTTTGCCTCAGGCCACCTCTTTGTGAAGCCTGAAGAAAACAGTTTTCAAATGAAAATGAATGGCCATCTCCTGTGGCTCTTTGCTTAATTTCTTTTAAAGGGATGTGTCTTAATCAGCCTCTTGGACCTGTGTGAGGTTGTGGGTTAGATTCTCAGCACCTGATGGATCTAAAGAAAGATCCCATGTGTGCATCCAAACCAAAATGGCAAAAAGATCCGTTATGGTAGATGAAGTGTCTTGCCTTCCTTTGTTAGGTTCCTGACCTACATCAAGTGAGAATAGGGATCCTTTGGGTCAAATGAAATCTTCAAAGCCCTAAAGAAGTGCTTGGGTTTTCTCATTATTCCAAATCACATAAAGAATCTATACCTGACAGGCAGTAGGCTTCAAAATGGAGAAGCAGAGCAGTATCAACTGCAGTCCTATTTTATCACTCCTGCTTCAAATGCAGGGTGTCCAGGCCCCCATGACTTTAGGCAAATTAGGGGTAAGAGAGCTTATTTTGGACACTAACACATACCCCACTAGACTCTGACTACTAATCCTAACATGATGGAGAATAATAACCAAAACAGAATAGAAATACAAGCAGTTCAGAGGAGTCATGTTGTATAATTGGACTTGCCTTTTGCATTATATAGGGTAGGAATTATAAATCTAGTCAATTTTTAATTAAAACAGTTCTCCATGTGTTTTTAAAGTTAACAAATATGTGAATTCCTCTCTCCCTTTCTCTGTGGCCTATTCAGCACATGTGATTTTATATGCACATATAGAATCCTACCTGGTATCACATGTACGTACTTGACAGGTTGCTGACTTGGCAGATGCAAATTGTGAAAAGAGATCACTCCTCTTAATGCTCTTGGAACTGAAAATTCAAACTATTGGTGACCTTCCTAGCTGAACAAAATTATATATAAATCCATGTTCAGTAAAAAGTATATTTTGGGATGTGTGGATTATATATATTTCATGATAAATTTTGATTGGCATATATATTGCTACTTTTTAATGTCTGTGTGAGTGTGTGTGTGTGTGTGTGTATATATATATATATATATATATATATATATATATATATATATATATATACTCTCCAGATTTTTGAAAAAATGAAATATATGTGTCTTATTATACACTCCCTAAATTTATTCATGTTCATGTATGTGGATTTATTATCAACTTTTCACAAGATTATTCTTAGAAATATTCATCCACCTGAAGTACATATTTGTTTCCTAGTACTGAAAACTAACTTCAGTGAATGATGCATACAAATCCTAATATTTCTACAGTTACTGACCAAGTTTAAGATCAATGCAAGTAGATTTCTATGGGACATGACATGTATTTTGATGTTCATTTTTTTTCAACACTGGTACATTACTATTTCTTCAGTTTATGCACATCATAGGATATATATTTCATCCACAAGTTCGCTAATTTATATCAATTTGTTTCACTTTCAATTACTTCCTGCTTCAGAACACATGTATTCCTCCATGTTTCTTAACTAGTCTCTTCATGAGACTTCTTTACAAACACATTATTTTCGATTTCCATAATTACTTTTGAAGCAAAACTCACACACCCTTAATGACAAACCATAACCCTAATATTACCATTAGATGTATAACTGATAGGAATGAATGACTTTGTATCAATATAAGATTTCTTATATATTTTAAGATATCAATTTAATCCATTGTTTAAAGTGGAATCAGTTATATTATTTATCCACAGTATCATCTATTCATGCATTATCTCTATATTCATAGACACAGGGTACACCTCTTTGTACCCGCAATACTAATTTATACATCTTCAAAATATTGCTCCCTGAAATGGTGGAAAAAATACTTATGTCACCTGATCTACATATACATTTTATCACAGTACTATTTTGGATACAAAATGCAAAGATCACACATATGTTTGTACAAAAGCCTAAATTGAATGGGAGCATGGATTACTAAAAACATTGATGTCTAGGATGCCTAATTCTCTCAAATGTCCATCCTATTGGTGACTACATATTTGTTTCTTTGAAGATTATATAGTGAATATCAACCCTGTTAAAATGTCTAATCCTATCACTCACTTTATACTTTGCCTGATTTCCTACTGTCTCTATTGATGTTTCCTTTCCTACATATTTTCCCCAGTTTACCTATGTGACTGACTCTTCACATGTGCTGACATTGACATTCATTCTATTACCGAAACCCTATTGATAAAGAACTTTTGGTCCATATCCTGTACTCACACTTCTTGCAAAACCTACTGACTATCTTCCTAATCCTATGGACTATCCCTGTTTGAGTGGATGTTCTTTTCTACAATCTATCATCCAAGGTACAAGGTCCTATGTCATTGATTATCGATTTATCTGAGACATCACTGCAGAATGTAATTCAAAGCTAAGTATCCCAATCAAAGGCCCAATGACAATATGGACTTTAAATCTTACTAAATTTCTGTTTTCATACATATTTTTCAACTCTATATTCTTATATATATCACAGATTCCCAATACCATTATTCATCCAGCAAAATGGTTCCTAACCCAAAACAAACATGTAATTAACCCTAACCATAAACTGTTCCCTCAATCTACCTTTATAAAAGAGCAGGGACAGAGTTGGTCTTACAATACAGGAAAGTAGGGGATTGTCCACCTGCTGAGAACCTCAAAGGTCCATTCAGAATTGATCCCTGGAGAAGATGTAGGCAGGTATGAAGGTCCTGAGAGATCAAAAGTCATCTTCCATGGCAAACAACCTGGTCAGGATGAAGGCTTTTGTCTGAATCAGCCTCTCTCTTCTTAATGTAGATAAGATGGACCAAATGAGGCCTGTGTGGAGAGCTGTTCCCGGGTGCCTATGGTTGATATACCATTCTAACTTGTGAAAGTGTCACAGAAATACGGTCAGCCTACATGTCATGGGAACCTTGGATGCATGTGTTAGGACAAACTGGTTGCCAAGGCAGTAACCTCATTCAGTTCCTGAAAGAAGTTACCTCACCTCACTTTTTTGGTGATGGCACTTTCTGAACTTGGGATCCAGGAAGCCAGGCATCTAGAGCCTGTCTCAGTCCCAGGCCTAGTGGTCTCACTTGTTTGATTTTACAAGGACAGAGTCAGTCTTTCTTGGTATCTACTGATGTGAGGATGGACAAATGACAGGAAAGCTCTGAAGAGGGGCCTTTCCTGACAAAGAAGGTAGTGGCTCACTGCTGGCTCCTGACAACTTCACAGAATTGCCCATGGACACCAGATGTGAGATAGGAGAGGCTATTTGGGGGAACATAGTATGGCCTATCAGTCAGAGAACACTCCGGATAGTCACAAACCTACTTGGAGGAAGGAGGTGCTTATCTGGCTGTGGGTGTGGGTTTGTGGTTTTTTTCTCATGCTCTGAGAATATGTCCGAGAGTCAGTTTGTTTGGTTTGGAGTAAAGTGTTTCCAGAAAGTCGTATGAAAAGGCGAGTGTTTCTATGTCTGTGTATCTCACTGTGTCCGTGGTTGTAGACATTAGCAAAGAGAATGCATCAATGGATGAGTCTTGTCTAGTAGAAAGCTTCCCAGCATTCATCCTTCCCAATTTATGAATGGACTGCGTCTTGCCTTATGGATCGGCAACACCTGCTATCTTCCTAAGTTACTGTTTGCTTCCTGAATTCTGGCCACTCTCCAGAATAGGCTCATGGTTTTGTGTCCAAGATATGTACCACCTCCAAGCTCTGTGACACGGCCATGTATTGGTTAAATGAAGGGCATGGCGAGCATCTCAGAAAACTCAGATATCAGTGTGATCAGTAAAGACTCAGTGGAGAAACCATGCTTTGGGCCTTTTCCTTACCTATTGTTCTGTTGCCCCTTTACCTTGTGTAATTCTGTGGCTTAGATTCTCTGAACCTGATGGATCTAAAGAGAGATCCCATGTATGCATCCAAAAGCAAAATGTCCAAAAGAGCAATCATTGTGGATGAAGTCTCTCTCCTTCCTTGTTAAGGTTCCTGACCTCCATCAAGTGAGAATACGGCTCCTTTGGGTCAAATAAGTTCTTCAAAGCCCTGCAGATTCTAGCCCATAGGTGACTGGGTTTTCTCATGACTCCAATTCACATGAAGAATCTAAATCCCACCATCAGTAGGCCTCAAATTTAAGAAGCAGAGCAAAATAAATGGCAGGCCTATTTGATCACTCTTAGTTCACAGGAAGGGTGTCCAGGCCACCCTGACTTTAGGCAAATGAGGGGCAAGGGAGCTTATTTTGGACACTGTCATGGGCTGCACCCCTCACGGAAACCTCCAGCCAGAGGTTATGATGAGTGTCTGTATGGAAGAAAATGAGGGCCATGTGGGAGTGTTTTGGTTTTAATTGTAGTCATTTTTGTGGCGGTTAGTAGAGATGACATGGTCCACCTTGGCTTGAACTTTGGTGGGATTCTGCATTAAGACTGAGTTCTCGTACTGAACTCACAGAAGTATTGCCATGAATAGTGTTGGAATTTTAGGAGGCCACGCACGATAGTCGCCCTTGGAAACTGAGATCTAGGCCCAGGGTAGCTATTCACAGAGCACTGGAAATCTCAGCCAGGATATCACATGATTTTATTCTGAAAAACTTGGCAACCATTGTTGAGAGTCAAAACACACATGGACCTCACATTGTAGACCTCAATTTTCAAGGATTCATGTGACCTTTTGGCCACTCTTTGGGAAGCCTTTCCTGTGAGACATCTCCAGATATTTCATTGAAATGAGCTTCCTCACCATTTAATAGTTCCAGAATGCCTCCAACTTCATCCTTGAAAAATGGCTAGGTCAATATATCATGAAATTTTTAAAATTCCCGTGACAAGTTGGCACTGGAGATTCTTTGAATATCTTGTGGCTGATCATGAGAATAACAGTCAGTGCCTTGATTGACTGGTTTTCATAAAAATTGTGCAGAACAGAGATGCCAGGAAGTTGGAGCCTCCTGAGGAGTGGGCCTAGAGCAGTGGTGGGCAGGTGTGTGATAAAACATCTGCGGTGTGGTCATGTGGATCTGCCTTTGGCTTCCAAATTGCTTGTGACTGATATGGTGCAGCCAGCAGTCCCTTCAATGTAAAGGCATCTTGTTATATATAGAGGTTTTAGGGAAATATTAAGAATCAGGTTGCTATGGTCAAGGGGGCAACTATGTGGGATATAAGCCTGTTTGGTGCATTCTCCTGCAGACCCTGACCCACCACACGTGACAGAACTCCCTCACGCACAGAGTAACAGTTGAATTCTTTGTATTTCATGAAACAAATACCAAAATCCCAGTGCAGCACCAAGAAACAACACGAAAAGTGGAGAATGACCAAATAGCTTCACAGGCCCATGTGGATACACTTATCCCCCCGTGTCCACAGTTTACCTACAAAGAGAGTATTCAGCACTGCTGACTCATGTTCAGTGGAAAATAAGAAACCATGTCCTCCAGGTCACATAGATGAAGACCCTGATTTGATGGTCTCACTACAAACGAAGCTGAAGCTCCCGACAACAACATATATTCCAAGTGCCCAACCTCAGAGGCAGTTTCTCAAGAAGTCTTTAGGCCAGCAGAGCTCCATGTTTTTGGAATGATTACACTGTCCCTTACTTTTGGAATCTCCTCTACCTCCTCCAAGGTTGTGAACTCCTGAGCATATTCCATTCCAGATATTTATTCACAGATTTTCTAACTCTTCTCTTCTAATTGTGTCTTACTCTGGGCGATTGTAATGTCAAGGCATTGTTCTGGATGAGAGTGGGAAGATTTTTGTGTATCACATATTTACATACACATTGGATTCATTTTCCAATTTTCCTTTCAAAATACTGAATACCTCACACTAACACCTACCCTACTAGACTCTGACAACTAATCCTAATAAGGTGGAGAAAAATAAACCAAAAAAATAGAAATGCAAGCAGTTCAGAGAAGACATGGTGTATAGTGGAATTGCCTTTTGCATTATTTAGGGTAGGAGTTATAAATCTAGTCAATTATTTGTTAAAATATTTCTCCATGTGTTTTAAAGTTAACAAATATGTGAATTCCTGTTTCCCTGTCTCTGTAGCCTATTCAGCACATGTATTTTTACATGCAATTATAGAATCTTACCCGATACCACATGTACATTCTTGTGAAGTGACTGACTTGGCAGATACAAATTTTAAGAGATCACTCCTCCTAAGCGCTTTAGAACTGAAAATTCAACCTATGCGTGAGCTTCCTAGTTGAACAACATTATACATAAATCCATGTTAAATAAAATAAATATTTTTGGATCTCTGGATGATATAAATTTCATGGTGAATTTCCTATAGCATATATTATGCTATTTTTAATGTCTGTGTGTGTTTGTGTGTGTGTATGTGTATATATATATATATATATATATATATATATATATATATATATATATATATATATATTCTCCAGATTTTTCAAAATATGAAATATGTGTCTTATTATAAACTCCCTTAACTCATTCATATTCAAGTATGTGGATTTATAATCAAATTTTCTCAAGAGTATTCTCAAAATATTCATTCTCCTGATATACATATTTGTTTCTTAGTACTGAAAACTAACTTTAGTGAATGGTGCATACAAATCCTAATATTTCTACAGTAACTGACCTAGTTTAACATCAATGCAAGTAGATTCCTATGGGACATGATGTGTATTTGGATGTTCGTTTTATTCAACACTGGTACATTACTATTTCTTCAATTTATTCACATCATGGGATATATATTTCATCCACAAGTTCGCAAGTATATAGGCATTTGTTTCACATTCAAGCATTTTCTTCTTCAGATCACATGTATTCCTCCATGTTTCTTGACTTGTCTATTTATGAGACTTCTTTCCAAACACATTATTTTCGATTTCTACGATCACTTCTGAAGCAATACTCACACACCTTTCATGATAATCCATAACCCTAATATTACATTTAGATGTATTACTGGTTGAAATGAATGATATTATATCAATACAAGATTTCTTATAATATTTCATATATTAATTCAATGCATTATTTAAAGTGGGAACAGTTAAATTATTTATTCAAAATGTGGTCTATTCATGCATTATGTCTATATTCATGGACACAGGGTACACCTCTTTGTACCCCCAATACTAATTTATAGCTCTTGAAAACCTTACTCCCAGAAATGCTTGAAGAAATGCTCATGTCACCTGATCCACATATACATTCTATGACAGTAATATTCTGGACAAAAAATGCAAAGGTCACACTTATGATTGTACCAAAGCCTAAAAGGAAAGTGAACATGGATTACTAAAAGCATCCATGTCCAGGTTTCCTAATGCTCTCAAATGTCAATCCTAATGGTCACTGCATATTTGTTTCTTCTTAAGATTATATATTCAAACTCAACAGTGTACAAAATGTCTAATCCTATCACTCACTTTATACTTTGCCAGATTTTTTAAAGTCTCTATTATTATCTGCTTTTCTACATATTTTTCAAAGTTCATCATTGTGACTGAATTTTCATATGTGCTGACATTTACATTCACTCTCTAACTGAAACCCTATTGCTAAAGAAATTTCCGTCCAAATCCTGTACTCACTCTTCTTCCTAAACCTACCGACTATCTACATAATCCTACCGACTATCCCTTTTTGACTGGATGTTCTCTTCCTCATTCAATCATCCAATGTACAAGGTCCTATGCCATTGTAAATGGATTTATCTGAGACATCTGTGCAGAACCTAATTCAACACTACGTATCCCAATCATGGGCCCAATGCCCTTCTGGGCTTCAAATCCTAGATTTCTGTTTTCATACATATATTTTACCAATATAATTTAATAAATATCGCAGGTTCCCAATACCATTATTCATCGCTCAGAATGATTCCTAACAAAATCGAACGTGTTATTACCCAAACCATACACTGTTCCCTCAATCTAACTTTGTAGAAAAGCAGGGACAGAGTTGGCCTTACAATACAGGAGTGTAGGGAAACTTCCACCTGCTGAGAACCTCAAAGGTCCATGCAGAAATGATCCATGGAGAAGATGTAGGCAGCTATGAAGGACCTGAGGGAGGAAAAGTCAACTTCCATGGTAAACAACCTGATCAAGATGAAGGGATGTGTCTGAATCAGCCTCTTTCATCTTAATGTAGAGAAGATGGACCAAACCAGGCCTGTGTGGAGAGCTGTTCCCGGGTGCCTATGGTTGATATACCATTCTAACTTGTGAAAATGTCAGAGCTAGTAGGTGCATCCTCCATCTCATGGGACTCTTAGAAGCAACTTTTAGGACAAAGTTGTTGTCAAGGCAGTGACCTCATTTAGTTCCTGAAGGAAGTGACCTCACCTCACTTCCTTGATGAAGGAACTCTCTGAACTTGGGATACAGGAAGTCAGGCACCCAGAGCTAGTCCCAGTTCATGTCCCAGTGTTCAAACTTGTTTGGATTTTCCAAGGACAGAGACAGTCTTTCTTGGTACCTACTGATGTGAGGATAGCCTAATGCCAGGAAGGTCTGAGGAGGGGCCTTTCCTGAGAAAGAAGGTACTGGCTCACCGCTGGCTCCTAACAGCTTCACAGAGTTGGACACGGAGACCAGATCTGAGACAGGACGGCCCATTATGGGGGAATGTATTATGGCCCACCAGTCAAAGGTCACTCCATATTTTCACAGACCTACTTGGGGGTCTGTGTGGGTGTGGGTGTGGGTGTGGGTGTGGGTTTGTCATTTTGTCTCATGTTCTGAGAATAGGTAGGAAAGTCGTTTTGTTTGGTTTGGTGTGAAATGTTTCTAGTAAGTCTTTTGACAAGGCGAGTGTTTCTATGTCTGTGTATCCCACTGTGTCCGTGGTTGTAGACATTAGAATAGAGAGTGCATCAATACATATGTCCTATCTAGTAGAAATCTTACCAGCATTCATCCTGTCCTATTTATGAATGGTCTGCGGCTTGCCATATGGATCGGCCACTCCTAATATCTTCCTAAGTTCCTTTTTTCTTTCTAAATTTTGGCCAAACTCCAGAATAGGCTCATGGTTTTGTGTCCAAGATATGTACCACCTTTAAGCTCTGTGACATGGCCATGTACTAGATAGCTGAAGGCAATAGTGAGCATCTCAGAAAACTCAGATATCAGTGTGACCAGGAAAGTCTCAGTGGAGAAACCCTGCTTTGGGCCTTTTGCTTACCTATTGTATTATTGCCCTGAATGTCAGGAAGGTCTTTGCCTCAGGCCACCCCTTTGTGAAGACTGAAGAGTTTTCAAATGGAAATGAATGGGCATCACCTTTGGCTCTGGGCTTAATTGCTTTGGAAAGGGATGTGTCTGAATCAGCTTCTTGGCCCTGTGTGAGGTTGTGGCTTAGATTCTCAGCACCTAATGGATCTAAAAAAATCCCATGTGTGCATCCAAAACCAAAATAGCCAAAAGAGCAGTCATTGTGGATGAAGTCTCTCACCTTCCTCGGTAAGGTTCCTGACCTCCATCTTTGAGAATAGTGATCCTTTGGGTCAAATGAGTTCTTCAAATCACTACAGAGGCTAGGCCATAGGTGCTTGGGTTTTCTCATGACCCCAATTAACATAAGGAATCTAAACCCCACAGTCATTAGGCCACAAAATGGAGAATCAGAGCAGTATTAAGGGCAGGCCTCTCAGATCACTCCTGGTTCACAGGAAGGGTGTCCCTGCCACACTGACTTTAGGCAAATGGGAGAAAGGGACCTTATTTTGGATACTGTCTTTGGCTTTGGCCCTCATGGAAACCTACAGCCTGAGGTTATGATTAGTGTCTATATGGAAGAAGATGAGGGCCATGTGGGAGTGTTTTGGTTTTAATTGTGGTCATTTTTGTGGCCGTTGGAAGAGATGACTGAGGCCACCTGGGCTTGAACACTGGTGTGATTCCCCTTAGAGACTGAGTTATGGAACTGACCTCAAAGAAGTATTGCCATGTATTGTGATGGGATTTTAGGAGGCCACACATGAGAGTCGCCCTTGGAAATTGAGATCAAGGCCCAGGGTGGCTTTCCACAGAGCACTGGGAATCTCAGGAAGGATATCACATGATTTTATTCTTAAAGAATTGGCAGCCATAGTTGCAAGTCAAAACACAAAAGGATCACACATTGTAGACCTCAAACGCCTGGCTTAATGTGACCTTTTAGCCTGTCGTTGGGAAGCATTGCCTGTTAGAATTCTCCAGAGATTTCATTGAAATGAGATTCCTCTCCATTTAATGGTTCCTGAATGAATTAAACCCCACAGTGCCTCAAACTTCATCCTTGAAAAAAGGCTAGATAAATACCATTAAATTTTTGAAATTCTCATGAACAGGTGTCAGTGGAGAACCTTTGGATGTCTTATAGATCATCATGAGTTTACCAGACAGTGCCTTGATTGACTGGGTTTCATGAAAATCGTGTAGAACAGAGATGCCAGTAATTTGGAGCCCGATGAGTATTCGGCCTAGAGCAGTGGAGTGTAGGTGTTTGTTAAAACATCTGTGATGGGGTCATGTGGATCTGCCATTGGCTTCCAAATGGTTTGTGACTGACATGGTGCAGCCCCCATACCCTTGTATGTAAAGGCATCTTGTTATACGGAGAGGTTTCAGGGCAATGTTTAGAATCAGATTTCTATTGTCAAGGGGGCAAGCTATGTGGGATAGAAGCCTGGTTGGTGCACTCTCCTGCAGACCCTTAACCAACACACGTGACAGAACTCCCTCCAGCACTCTGTCCTAGTTGACCTCCTCGTATTTCATGAAGCAAATACCAAACTCCCAGTGTAGCTGCAAGAAACACCATGAAAAGTAGAGGAAGACCAAATGGCTTCAAAGTCCACACTGGGAGACATTTTGCCCCCAAATGGCAACAAATTACCTACAAAGAGAGAATTCAGCCCTGCTGCCTCATGTTTATTGGAAAAAAAGAAACCATGTGCTCCAGGTTACACAGAAGCAGACCCAGATTTGATGGTCTCACTACAAAGGAAGTTAAAACTCCTGACAACAACATATATTTCAAGTGCCCAACCTCAGAGGCAGTTTCTCAAGAAGTCTTTAGGCCAAGAGAGCTTCATGTTTGTGGAGTTTTTACCATGTACCTTACTTTTCGAAACACCTCTACCACCTCCAAGGTTGTTAACTACTGAGCATTTTCCATTCCAGATATGTATTCACAGATTTTCTAACTCTTCTCCTCTTATTGTGTCTTACTTGGGGTGAAGGTAATGTCAAGGCATTGTTCTGAATGAGAGTGGGAAGACTTTTGGGTAGCATATATTTGCATACACATTGGATTCATTTTCCAATTTTCTATTCGAAATACTGAATCCCTGACTGTCAGAGGTAGAAGGAATTCTCCTTCAAAGAATAGCCTGACACTTACAAGAAACAGCCACCAGGAGACATCCTGTAGCCATCTGTCTCCCTGAGACATCCTGTGCCCATCTGTCTTTCTGAAACTTCCTGAGGTTATCTCACCTTGTGAAGACATCTAGGAAGTGCCGATAAGAGAGATTTCCCACATCCAGCATACAAATACCCCTGTGTGAACAATAAAAGTTTGCAGCTTGATCAGAACTCCTGTCTTGCTGTCATCTCTCGTGTCTCTTGTCCCTTCATTCCTCCCTATCTAGGTTCGCTGCCCACGTTGATGTGTCCTGCCGGCCGGGACATCTGGCGCCCACTGACTGGGGCTCGAGCTTTTGATTGAGGGGGACCCCGTCCTCCTGGAAGATTTGGTCAAGCGGAGCTTGCAATAACCGCAGAAGACACCACCGAGAGACAGATCCAGGAGGAGGGTGGGGATGACAAACGGTGATTGACCCACCATGGGGCAAGCAGTTTCGTCACATGATTTGTTTTTGTCAGGCTACAAGGAGTCTTTCCAGACATGGGGGCGAGTATTAAGAAAAAAGACTTAAATTTTTTTTCTTTTCACACATAAGAGAGCAGTGTCCATGGTTTCCTCTTGAAAGGACCATTGATGGTAAAAGATGGCTTAGAGTAGGAGACTGTTTAAAAGATTATTATGAATCCTTTGGCCCAGAAAAAGTGCCTGTTCCCACCTTTTCTTACTGGAACTTAATTAATAGAATTCTTAAAAGTTCACCCTTTGACAATGGTACCTTAAAAGTTGTCAAGGTTGGGAAAGAGACTATGCAAATACTTCTCATATCCCCTCGGCATGCCCATCAGTTAGTATAGACATAGACCCTTCTCAGGCTCCCCAGGACCGTGGGAACCTTCCTGGTCCCCCTCAAAATACCACCCTAATGAATAAGGCTCCAATGATTACCAACTGCCTTTATCCAGTTTTAAATACCGGAGACTCATTGACCCCTGTAGAGGAGGCTACCTTGGAGAAGGAAGCAGCTCGCTACCATTCAGAAGACCCTCCACCTCTCAAGACCCTGCCACAGCCTATAGGACTTACACATCCACCTCCCTGCTATATCCCTCCTGCCTTTTGTGCTCTGGCCCTTCAGGGAACAAATGCCCCCCCCCCCGATATTTTCTCCCCACTTCCCTTGCCTAAACTGGCTCCTTTGTGAGCATCCTTTCAACATACACAGGTACAGATCAAACCTTTAAAAGAATTAAGATCCCTTCACTCTGAGCTCTCTTCATTAGCCTTAGGTATGGAGTCAAAGCAACTGGCCTACAGTGGTCTAATACAAAGGCGAAGCCACTCCATTGACCTGTGCTCGCCTTCCCAGTCACCACCAGTCTGATAGATAAGCCTCCCGAGGCTGAGGTCAAAGAATTAGACGAGGATAAAGAGGAGGAAGCGGGGAAATGGATTAAGGAGATCAGGACTCAGAGGATGAGGAGTTCAGCCCTAGGCAGGCAGGAACCCAGAGTCTACAAAAAATTAAGCCTGCATTTTCCTGAAAAACTTAAAAAGGCTTGTGCTCACTATGGCCCCATTGCACCCTACACGTTGGCTTTATTAGAAAGCCACAGCACACAATGACTTACTCCCAATGATTGGAAAGTTTTAGACCAAGCTACCCTCAGTGCCAGAGACTTCCTGTTATGGAATGCAGATTTCAAAGAGCACTGTAGGGAAACTGCTCAAAAAATTTTAACTAAGGCCTTCTCTAAATCCAGGACTTATGTTAAGCTAGTGGGCAATGAGACTTTTGACAATAAAACTAAACAGGCACATTTCCCTGCTGGACTTTTGATGCAGATTCAGATGGCTGGCTTACATGCTTGGAGACACCTCCCTCAAAAGCCTCGGCTACCACTTCCCTGGCAAAAATTTGACAAGGGCCCGACGAGCCTTATAGCGACTTTGTTCCCCGGCTTAACCTAGCTGTGGAATGCTTGCTTGGACCAAGCGAAAGCAAAAGCGCTTTTGTAAAACATCTTGCCTTTGAAAACGCCAACCCGGCATGTCAGGATGTTCTTCAACCACATAAGGATAAAGGGAAACTTTCTGACTTTATTAGACTCTATGCAGGGGTAGGTGCAGCCCATGCCATGGGTCTTGCCCTAGGTGCCACCTTTACCAAGACTTTTCACAATCCTGGCTCACGTACTTGCTTTACTTGTAAACAACCTGGCCATTTTGCAAGCAAGTGTCCGACAGGCAAAAAAAGCCTAGGAATAGCATCTCCTTCAACTGGGGCTATACCGCCCCAAGCTATCCTTTGCCCTAGATGTGGTAAAGGTCATCACTGGGCCAGTGAGTGTAGATCTAAGACAAATGCCCTCAGACAGCCTATTTTTTCCTGCTTCTTGGGAAACTCCCTGCGGGGCCAGCCCCGGGCCACGACATCCCCCAGGACAAACCCAGGGGCAATAAGATTTGTTCCCTCCCAAACTCCCAACCTACCTCAAAATTCTTCTCCACAATTGCCTCCCTCCAACTAGCCACTCCAGGCAGCGCAGGATTGGACCTCTGTGCCACCACCGATACTATATTGGACTCAATGCAAGGACCCCAGATAATACCCACTGGAATTATGGGTCCCCCTCAATCTCATATATGTGCCCTTATTTTTGGGAGAGCCTCTACTAACTTACATGGTGTTCAGGTCTTCCATGGCATTAATAATAATGATTTCACTGGAGAAAAAAAATACTGGCCACAGCTATTAATGGAGTTGTGGCCATCCCAGCACGAACAAGTCTTGCACAATTAATACTCCTTCCCTTGAATCCAGGAGGCACTTCCACCGCCCAAACCTACCGCAGGGGACTGCCTCCTTGGGCTGCTCTGATGTAAATTTGGTTCAACCCGTTTCTCACAAAAGACCCACAATTTCCTTACTTATTGAAGGAAAGGAATTCCAAGGAATTCTAGATACTGGAGCTGATGACACAATTATTTCTCAAAAATATTGGCCATCAGCTTGGACCCTCACCTCATCCTTGACTGACCTTAAAGGGATAGGACAGTCAAAAAATCCTCTGGTCAGCTCTACGGATCTTAGCTGGACTTATAAAGAGGGTAATAAGGGAATTGTCACTCTTTTCGTTGTTCCTGACCTCCCTGTTAACCTATGGGCCCGAGATATTTTGAGTCAAATGGAAGTTATTCATGCCAGTCCCAATTCCATGGTAACTCATCAAATGCTTCATATAAATTTTGTCCCTGGTACAGGCCTTGGGAGACTGAGACAAGGACTGGTTGAGCCAATAAAACCCATACAAAAAACAAATACATATGGACTTGGGTATTCGGATTTTTAGTGTCGTTCTCTGACTCTCCTGTACCCCCATGAAGATAAAATTATTTGGGAAACTCAGACTCTTGTGTGGGTGCATCAATGGCCACTTACCCAAGAAAATATGGAGGCTGCCTCCATGTTAGTGCAGGAACAGCTGGCAGCCGGCCATGTAGAGCCCTCAACCTCAACATCGAATACTCCAATTTTTGTTATCAAGTAAAAATCAGGCAAGTGGTGCCTTTTACAATATTTGTGTGCCATTAATAAAGCTATGTGCCCAATAAGAGCACTACAGCCAGGCATTCCCACACCAGTGGCTATTCCCAGAAACTATTGTAAAATGATTATTGAGTTAAAAGATTGTTTTTTTACCATTCCTTTACATCCTGCGGATAGACCCTATTTTGCCTTTAGTCTCCCTCGCATTAATTTTCAGGGCTCTATGCAGAGATTTCAATGGAAGGTTCTTCCCCAAAGTATGGCCAACAGCCCTAGTCTTTGCCAAAAATAGGTTGCTCAAGCAGTAGACCCTGTGAGAGAGCTATGGCCACAAATTTATATTTTACATTATATGGATGATTTGTTAATTGCTGCACCTAATAACCATGACCTTAATAATTGTTACTTGGACATTTACAAAATCCTCACTTCCTTGGGACAACAGATAGCTCCTAATAAGGTTAAAACACAGGACTGTTATACCTATTTGGGCCTTAAACTTCAAGATAATCAGATCCAAATTCCTAAGATACCACTATGGGTGGACCATCTTCAAAACCTTAATGATTTTCAAAAATTCCTGGGGAATATTCAATGGCTAAAAACATATTTAAAATTACCACCTTGTGTACTTTTGTCCCTTAATGATATTTTGAGAGGTGATTCCCACCCCTCCTCCCCTCAAAAACTTACTCCCGAGGCATGACAGGCATTAAACCAAGTCACAGAAGCCATTGCCAAACAGTTTTTTACAGAACATTCTTATAACCTTCCTCTGGTTCTGGTTATTTTACACACTCCTCATACACGCACAGGAATATTTTGGCAACGAAATACACATTTTAGAAATAAAGGCTGCCTTTGCTTTGGGTCCATTTACCCACCACATTCTCCAAGGTTATTACTGTTTTTCTTGCTCAGGTAGCTTCTATTATTTTTAAAAGTCGTTTGCTATCTCGACAACATTTTGGCAAAGACCATGATAATATTTTAATTTCATATACTAAAGACCAAATCCAATTTTTACTACAGACGGAGGATGAATGGCGTATTGCCTTATCAGGCTTTTTGGGAACAATTGATAACCACCTACCCAATGACCCCCTTTTACACTTTGTCCAGTTACATCCATTTATTTTTGCCAAAATTACTCAAAAGGCTCCCATTCCTCAAGCCCTTACTGTCTTTACAGACAGTTCCAGTAATGGCCGAGCAGTCTTTGTTGTTAATAACCAGCCTAACACCTTTTATACTGTCTATCATTCAGCACAGTTTGTGGAA
Organism: Callospermophilus lateralis; assembly: GCF_048772815.1. Taxonomy (NCBI): domain Eukaryota; kingdom Metazoa; phylum Chordata; class Mammalia; order Rodentia; family Sciuridae; genus Callospermophilus; species Callospermophilus lateralis. The sequence continues at coordinate 345,232 of NW_027512468.1, read as the reverse complement.
TTGTTTGCAATAACACAAGTTTTTAAAACATTTTTTGATAATCCTGTTAATATTTATACATACAGTGCCTACATTGCTCATTCTGTGCGCCTGCTTGAGATTTCACCGACCATTAAGGCTTCTTCCAAAGTCGCCCATCGGTTTCACCAGCTTCAGCAGCTAATTCAGGCCAGACAACACCCATTTTTCTTAGGACACAGCAGGGCACATTCTGATCTTCCCAGCCCTCTAACACAAGGTAATGCCAAAGCTGATGCAGCAACTCGTTTCATCTCTCCAATTTTTGTTGGCTGCACTCAAAAGGCCACGGAGTTACACAATCTTCACCATCTAAATTCCCAGAACCTTCGATAACTATGTAAAATTACCAGGCAACAGGCACGAGAAATAGTAAAAGCATGCCCTGGTTGCCCTGTCTCCCTCCCCATTCAACACTTGGGAGTTAACCCCCGAAGATTACTGTCCAATCAGTTTTGGCAAATGGATGTTACTCATTTTTCTGAATTTGGAAAAACCAAATATGTACACGTTTCTGTAGATACCTTCAGTGGCCTTATTTTCGCATCACCACATTCTGGAGAGGCTATCAAAGATGTCCTTTCTCATCTTGTTTCAGCGTTTTCTGTAATGGGTAAACCAATACATATTAAAAAAAGATAATTTTCCTGCATATACCAGTGCCAAGTTTAAACAGTTTTGTGCTACCTCGCAAATTTGGCATACTACTGGAATTCCATACAAGCCTCAGGCATTGTGGAACGTGCCCACCTTACCTAAAGATTTGGCTAACCCGCATTAATGCTTCTGCACTTGTATTTACCACTCACAGGCATCGCCTTAATCATGCATTATTTGCCCTTATTTTTCTTTCCCTAGACAATGAAGGCCATTCGGCTGCAGACTGACACAGGCAATCCTCGTCCAATTCTGTTCGCCCACCTGTTATGTGGCACAATCCCCTTACAAATAAATGGAAACGCCCAGGTCCTGTCCTCATCTGTGGACGAGGCTCAGCTTGTGTTTTGGACGAAGAGCAAGCAGCCCCAAGATGGTTACCAGAACGCCTGGTTAAACAGGTTAATGGCTTACCTCAACACGGGGATGGAGGCCCTCCCCCTAAGGACAAATTTTCCTCTTTTTCAGATGCAGCCAACAATCTGTGTGAGGATCCTACTTAAGGCACTTATGTGAACAGGATTGTACACGGAGGCTTTGGCCCTCCACCTTCCAACATCATGGAGTACCTTTTTGGCCCTCCCTGTGAACGCAAGGGAGGATCTTGGACTCAGGCTCCCACTAGTTTGACCCAGACTGCTGACTGCGTGACTAAGGTGGCTTACCTCCGGGCCGAGGTTGACCATAAACTCAGAGGAGTTCATCAGCCTAAATTGGTATGTGTTAACAAGCCAAAGATTATTCCCCCTAGTACAAGTAAAGCTCTCCAAAATTGTTCTGCAACTTGAACGCATACCCAAGCGATGCATGCCACTTGTTATGCGTCGGCCTCAATTTGTGTTAACAAGCAGGGAGAACAATTTTTTGAAGCCTCCCTAACTAAAACTCATGCAGCAGGAGGGACCACTATTCATTATACCCCTGTTCTTTTTGACCGGGGAGGAGAAGGCAAATACACCAAGCTATAGTCAGCTGGGTGCCAAGGCCCTGTTGGTAAACCCTCCTGCTGCCCCATTAAGGCACCTACAGGGGTCACTGATGGTGGAGGATTCCCTTATGCTGTCAAGCATCCTCAGATAATCAAACTTTTGAAACCCCAAATCCCTGAGCTCACATATCATCCCTTAATATAGCCAAAATGCCAGCTCCCAGGTTTAGATAACAATACATTAGATATTTTGGAAACTGCCTTCTCCTTGCTTAATAATTACAACCCCAACTTTGCTGGTGATTGCTGGCTCTCCATGACACAGGGGCAATCATGCCTATGGCAGTTCCTATTAATTCTATCATAGACGATGATAATACATGCCAACCCAGATTTCATTTAAAAGTACAGTCTATAGGCACTTTTACAATATGTCTTTTAGGCGCGATGCAAAATAATACCTATGATATTGATGTTGGAGTTACTTCCTTTGGAAATTGCTCAACAGTACAAAACTATTCCTCATCCACCCCATCTCTTTGTCCCTCCAGTGGCACAGTTTTTATGTGTGGAGGAAACTCGGCCTTCCCAAGGCTTCCATTGAATTGGACCGTTGGCTGTGTTCTTGCCTTATTACTCCCTGATATAACTATTGTCCCAGGAGACGAAACTCTATGCATTCCTAGTCTAGACACCTCAGTCAAAAGACACAGGCGGGCAATACAGGCCTTACCACTCGTTGCCAGCCTTGGAATATCAGCTACTGTGGCCACAGGTACAGCTGGCTTAGGCATGGCTATACACTCTTAGCGTCGCCTGTCTCAACAACTTATAAATGATGTACAAACTATATCAGGAACCATTAAAGATTTGCAGGACCTAGTAGACTCCCTGGCAGAAGTGTTCCTTCAAAACAGAGAAGGCTTAGATTTACTGACAGCTAACCAGGGAGGTATTTGCTTGGCCTTAGGGGAACGATGCTGCTTTAATGCCAATAAATCAGCCATAGTACGCACTAAAATTAAGCAGCTTCAAGATGATCTAGAAAAGAGATGAAGGGAACTTTTTGAAAATCCCCTCTGGACTGGGTTTAATGGATTTCTACCCTACCTTCTTCCCCTATTAGGCCCTTTGTTGGGTTTACTTTTAATGGTGTCCATAGGACCCTGCATTATAAACAGGCTTGTACAATTTATTATAGAACAGATTAATATTTTGGCCTCTAAGCCCATACAGGTCCACTATCATCACCTGGAGATGGAAGACCATGCTGCCAACATTTAAAAGGATGTTCTACCCTTCTCACAGGCTTATTTCTTAAGTTTACATCCCCACAGATCTCTCTTTCTTACATTAAACTATAAGTAACAGCTCTGACCAACCATCTTCTGCCATTGCCATAAGGGTTCGTCCTCCATGGGCCCCTCCACTTGGGGGAGGATGCACCCATGGAGTGAGGACGTTAGGCCATAATAACGGAGGGTGCAGGATGGACTGCAGGAGGATGTATCCACGGATCCCAAAACAGAAGACCTCTTAGTGACACGCTCTGGTGCATGGTGGTCGGCCTGCTTCTCCCTCAAAGCCGTCTCCTCCCAAAACATGCCAAGGCCACCACGAAATCTCCTAGTAAACATGCTCTCTCGAATCAGGAGATATTCTAAGGCCTGCTAGAGAAACAGAGCCTCTATCACCCCCTAAAACATTGGCCGGTAAGGTATGGTCAAATATTTTATATAAGAAAGAGAGGTCAGGGGCTAGAAGGAAGTTCTCCTTCAAAGAATAGCCTGACACTGAAAAGAAACAGCCCCCTGGGAGATATCCTGCCTGGGAGACATCCCGCACCCATCTATCTCCCTTAGACATCCTGCGGCCATCTGTCTTCCTGCAACATCCTGAGGTTATGAAACTTTCTGAAGACATCCAGCAACTGCCGATAAGAGAGCTTTCCCATCCACAACATATAAATTCCCATGTTAGAACAATAAAAGTTTGCAGCATGATCAGAACTCCAGTCTTGCTGTAATCTCTCGTGTCTCTTGTCCCTTCATTCCTCCCCAACTAGGTTCCTTGCCCACATTGATGTGTGCGGCCGGCCGGGACAACTGACACTAACCCATACCCTACTACACTCTGACTACTAATCCTAATATGATGGAGAAAAATAACCCAAACAGAATAGAAATACAAGCAGTCCAGAGGAGGCATGGTGTATATTTGGACTTGCCTTTTGCATGATATAGGGTAGGTGTTATAAATCTAGTTAATTTTTAATTGAAATCGTTCTCCATGTGTTTTTAAAGTTAACGAATATGTGAATTCCTGTCTCCATTTCTCTGTAGCCTATTCAACACATGTATTTTTATCTGCACATATAGAATCCTACTTGGAATCACACGTACATTCTTGTGAGGAGGCTGACTTGGCAGATACAAATTGTGAGAAGAGATCACTCCCCATAAACGCTGTTGGAACTCAAAATTCAATCTATGGGTGAGCTTCCTAGTAGAACAACATTTTACATAAATCCATGTTCAGTAACATAAATATTTTTGCATCTATGGATGATATATATTTCATGATGAATTTTGTTTGGCATATATATTGCTACTTTTTATTGTCTGTGTGTGTGTTTTGTATATATATATACACTCTTCAGATTTTTCAAAATATGAAATATATGTGTCTTATATACACTCCCTAAATTCATTTATGTTCATGTATGTGGATTTATAATCAACTTTTCACAAGATTATTCTCAGAAATATTCATCCACCTGAAATACATATTTGTTTTCTAGTACTGAAAACTAACTTAAGTGAATGGTGCATACAATCCTAATATTTCTACAGTGACTGACACAGTTTAACATCAATGCAAGTAGAAATCTACCGGACATGATGTGTATTTTTAAGTTCATTTTGTTCAACACTGGTACATTACAATTTCTTCAGTTTATTCACATCCTAGGATATATATTTCATCCACAAGTTCACAAATTTGTACGCATTTGATTCATTTTCAATCATTTCCTGCTTCAGAACACATGTATTACTCCTAGTTTCCTGAATGGTCTTGTCATGACACTTATTTCCAAACACATTCATTTTGGTTTTCATAATCATTTTGAAGCAAAACTCACACATTCTTCATGATATACCATAACCCTAATTTTACCATTATATGTGTAACTGATTGGAATGAATGATTGTATATCAATATAAGATTCCCTGTATATTTTCTGATATCAATTCAATCCATTATTTAAAGTTTGAACCACTTTTATTATTTATTCACAGTATGGTCTATTCATGCATTATTTCTATATTTATAGACGCAGGGTACATCTATTTGTATCCCCAATACTAATTTATTCATCTTCAAAATGTAGCTCCCAGAAATGTTGGCAGAAATACTCATGTCACCTGATCTACATATACATTTTATCACAGTAATATTCTGGACACATTATGAAAATGTCACACTTATGATTGTACCAAAGCCTAAGTGAAAGTGAGCATGCGTTACTAAAAACATCCATGTCCAGGTTGCCTAATGCTCTCTAATGTCAATACTATTGGTGAATACATATTTGTTTCTTCCTAAGATTATATATTCAACCTCAATCCTGTTGAAAATGTCTAATCCTACCACACAATTTATACTTTGCCTGATTTCCTAATGTCTCTATTGATTTCTGCTTCCCTACATATTATCCCAGTTCATTATTGTGACTGACTCTTCACATGTGCTGACATTTACATTCACTGTCTACCCGAAAGCCTATTGCTAAAGAACTTTTGGTCCCACTCTTATACTCACTCTTCTTTCTAAACCTACCGACTTTCGTCTTAATCGTACCGACTATCACTTTTTGACTGGATGTTCTCTTTGACATTCAATCATCCAAGGTACAAGGCAATTGTATATCGATTCATCTGAGACATCTGTGCAGAATATAATTCAAAGCTAAGTATCCCACTCAAAGGCCTAATGCCTTTCTGGGCTTCAAATCTTACCTGGATTTCTGTTTTCAAACTTATATTTCCCCTTATATTCTTGAAAATATTGCAGGTTCCCAATACCATTAATCATCTTGCACAATGATTCCGAACCCAAATAGAACCTGTTATTAACCGTAACCATACACTCTTTTCTCAATCTCACTTTACAGAAGAGCAGGTACAGAGTTCGTCTTACAATACAGGAATGTAGGGGATCTTCCACCTGCTGAGAACCTAAAATGTCCATGCAGAAATGATCCCTGGATAAGATGTAGGCAGCTATTGAGGAACTAAGAGAGCAAAAGTCATCTTCCAATGCAAAAACCCTGGTCAGAATGAAGGGATGTGTCTGAATCAGCCTCTCTCTTCTTAATGTAGAGTAGATGGACCAAACCAGGCCTGTGTGGAGAGCTGTTCCTGGGTGTCTATGGTTTACATACCATTCTAACTTGTGAAAGTGTCACAGGAAGTACGGGCAGCCTCCATCTCATGGGACACTTGGAAGCAACTGAAGCAATTGTTAGGACAAAGTGGTTGTCATGGCAGTGACCTCACTCAGTTCCTGAAAGAATTGACCTACTTAACTTCCTTGTTGATGGAACTCTCTGAACTTGGTATCCAGGAAGCCAGGCACCCAGAGCCAGTCCCAGTCCCCGTCCCAGTGGGCTCAATTGTTTGTATTTACCATGGACATAGTCAGTCTTTCTTGGTACCTACTGATGTGAGGATGGTCAAATGACAGAATAGCTATGAAGAGGGTCCTTTCCTGGGAAAGTAGGTAGTTGCTCACCACTGGCTGCTGGCAACTTCACTGAGTTGAAAAAGGAGACAAGATCTGAGACCGTACAGGCCATTTCGGGGGAACGAAGTATGGCTCACCAGTCAGAGGACACTCCATATAGTCAGAGACCTACTTGGGGGAAGGAGGTGCCTTTTTGAGTGTGGGTGTGAGTATGTGGTTTTGTCTCATGTTCTGAGAATAGGTAGGAAAGTCGGTTTGTTTGTTTTGGGGTAGACTGTTTCTTGTATGTCGTTTGGCAAGGCGAGTGTTTCTATGTCTGTGTATCTTACTGTGTCAGTGGTTGTAGACAATAGAAAAGAGAATGCATCAATGGATGTGTTGTGTCTAGTAGAAAGCTCCCAGCATTCATCCTGCCCAATTTATGAATAGAGAGTGGGCAGCCTTATTGATGTGCAACACCTATTATATTCCTAAGTTTCAGTTTTCTTCCTGAATTCTCTCAACTCTCCAGAATAGGCTCATGGTTTTGTGTCCAAGATATGTACCACCTCCAAGCTCTGTGAAATGGCCATGTACTGAATAGCTGAAGGAAATGTGATCATCTCAGAAAACTCAAATATCAGTGTGAATAGAAAAGTCTCAGTGGAGAAACCCTGCTTTGGGCCTTTTACTTACCTATTTTTCTGTTGCCCTGAATGTCAGAAAGGTCTTTGCCTCAGGTCACACTTTGTGAAGCCTGAAGAAAATAGTTTTCAAATGGAAATGAATGGGCATCACCTGTGGCTCTTTCCTTAATTGCTTTGGAAATGGATGTGTCTGAATCAGTATCTTGGCCCTGTGTCAGGTTGTGGCTTAGATTCTCAAAACCAGATGGATCTAAAAAAGATGCCATGTGTGCATCCAAAACCAAAATGGCAAAAAGATCAGTTATAGTGGATGAAGCTTCTTGCCTTTCTCTATGGAGGCCACGCATGAGAGTCGCCCTTGGAAACTGAGATCTAGACCAAGGGCGGCTTTCCACAGAGCACAGGGAATCTCAGCCATGATACCATATGATTTTATTCTGAAAGCCTTGGAATCCATAGTTGAGAGTCAAAACACACATGGACCTCACATTGTAGACCTCTATGTGCCTGGCTTCATGTAACCTTTTGCCCACTCTTTGGGAAGCCTTGCCTGTGAAATTTCTCCAGAGCTTTAATTGAAATGATCTTCCTCAACCATTAATGGTTCCTGAATGAATGGAAACCCACAGTGCCTCCAACTTCATCCTTGAAAAATGGCTACATAAATACCATGACATTCTTGAAATTCCCTTGACCAGGTGGCACTGGAGAACCTTCGATGTCCTGTTGCTAATTCGAGTGTACAAGACAGTGCCTTGATTGACTGGGTTTCATGACTTACAGAAGAAGTCGTCTTTTTCCCACACAGCCATGGCTGTTTGTGGATTTGATAGTCCACCGGGCAAACAGTAATCTAGGCTAGCCAAACTGCATCTGGCTCACGTGTCCCTACATCCATAATGTTGGTTTCCATTACCTATGGTACGAAAGTGATTTAATGGAATTTTAGTGGAATCCTGTTCATCAGGGCTATCCCAATATGAAAGACCCATAGGTAGCTGACAAATGTCTGGGTGGAGGGATGGCCACCAGGTCCCTCAGTGGGCTGTATTCGAGGTAGACCATACTTGTTGTCTAGTAGGATTTTTGATCAGCCATCTCTGCTGAACGGGCTGATGATGCTTAGGAATACTGGTGGCCAAGGGGAGAGTCTATAGCCTTATCCACATGGCGAACACACAGTTTGAAAGGGTTACCAGTCTTTTCCAGCTTCCAGCCAGAGTGGGGACATGGCGCAGGCTTGAGATGAGAGGCATTGATCCAGGAAGTGATTCCGTCTACCTTTACCACTGTAGGTGTTATAAGTAGCACCTGGTATGGTCCTTTACACCGGGGTTTCAGGAATGACACCTGATGTCGTCTTTAGTAGATGAGGTCTCTTACTTGATATTGATGTGGAGTCCCATCATACCCTGGTTGGTAGGAAGGGGCCAGATGTTTCAACAAGTACCGCTGAGTTCTTTCAAGAGCTTTAAGTCTGTCAAGCAAGGGGGTGTGGAAGGGATCGTTAGGTCTTAGAGTTGGGGTTAGGTCCCTTACTGGAGCAGGGGCACCATAGAGAATTTCATAGGGGGTGAGGTTAGACAAAGAAACAGAGGGAGTATTTCTTGCATGAAACAGTGCAGAAGGCAGGAGCATAGTCCAATCTTTTATGCCAGTTTCTAAGCTTAATTTCGTTAAGGTCACTTTAATGGTTCTTTTTATTTTTTTACCTGTCCTGAGCTCTGGGGTCTATAAGCACAATGTAACTTCCAATAAACCCCTAGAATTCTGGCTAACCCCTGTCTTACCTGGGCCATGAACGCCGGCCCATTATCAGACCCATATTACCTTAGGCAGGCAGAATCTTGGAAAAATATCTTTCAGGATCTTTTGACCACCATTTGGGCCAGTTTTTTTTTCTTTTCTTTTCTTTTCTTTCTTTTTTCTTTTCTTTTCTTTACTTTTTTTTTTTTTGGGGGGGGATGCTTCAATCCATCCTGAAAATGTATCTACAAAGACTAGGAGATATTTAAGTCCATACATTGCTGGCTTAATTTCAGTAAAGTCAACTTCCCAATTCCCAGAATTGTCCTGGTCTGGTTCCTCATAGGTGCTTTCCTGCAAGAAGCTTGGAAGTGTAAGCATTAACCAATTGACAGACCCGACAGGCTTTTGTTACCCATTCAGTTCTTCCCTTTCTCTTTGAATCGGTTAGTGGAAAACTCTGTTCTTGATCCTTCAGGAATGCCTGCAATTTCTTTGAACCAAGGTGAGTGAGTTGATATACATTTTAACTTAGTGTAGGGCTTTCTGAAATTGCAGGCTAAGCTCAGTGAAGTTGAGGGTTCAGTGTCAGAGTCTTTAGGTGTTATCAAAAGCTTCCTGGTTCTCAGGGGTTCATTGGAAATGGGCATCTCCCTTTAGAACCGGGTATAAAGGAGCAGCTAATGATGCAAACCCAGGTATCCATAACCTGCAAAAGCCAGCAGTCCCAAGAAACTCTCTGAGTTGTCTGCTGTTAGATCTGTGTGGTATCTGCACAACAGTTTGTTTTCTTTGCTCAGTGAGCCATCCTTTACCGCCCCTAAGTGAATAGCCCAGGAAGATTACTTCATGCTGGCAAATTTGGGCCTTTTTGGCAGAAGGTCTACACGCCAGTTTAGCAAGCTCAGATAATAGTGCTTGGGTCCCAGATTCACAGTTTTCCTTAGTGTTGGCTGCCAGTAGCAGGCCATCCACATGTTGAAGCAGGGTGTATAGTTCTGAAGTTGTTGAGATCTCTGTGGAGAGCTTCATCAAAGAGAGTGGGGGAGTTTTTGAACCCCTGTTCGAGTCTAGTCCAAGTTAGTTGACCAGACGTTCCGGTTTCTGGGTCTACCCACTCGAAAACAAACAGCAACTGACTATCTTTATGCAGAGGCAAGCAAAATAAAGCATCTTTTAAGTACAGAACAGTATACCATTTCTGCTCAGGGTTCAGAGTGCTAGGCAGATTGCACAGATTAGGTACCATGCGGTGAATGTCCTGCACTCTGTTGTTGATCTCTCGTAGGTCTTTAACAGGGTGATAGTCCCCGGTTCCTGGCATTTTTTAATGGTAGCAGGGGAGTGTTGCAGGCTGATTACCAGGGCCTTAGGACCCCTAAGATCAGATATTTCTGAATATGGGGCCTTATCCCATCTTTAGATTTTTGCCCAGAGTATATTTTTTGACATTGATTGGAGAGGCTGAGGTTTTTAACTCCACTGTTATTGGAGGTTTTTTAATGGGCAGGCCTAAGCCATCAGTTTTTGTCCAGGCATCTGGGTAATATGTTATCCAATTCTGGGGTAACGTGCCTGTTTGATCAGTCTTGTGTGGTGTGAAGAGTTGATGTTCATCTTCTACTGACAGTTAAAGCTGTGACTATAGGAGTTTTTACTGAAGGATTTATAATTTTCACTTTGGGGCCTTCAGGGATAAAAGTTATTCTGGCCCGGAGCTTGGTGAGCAGATCTCGGCCCATTAATAGGGCCGGGCATCTTGGGATTACTAGGAAGGAGTGATGGATTTTTCCTTTCCCCAGGTCCATGATCCTCTTAGTTGTCTATGCCCGATATTTACTGCCATTAGCCCCTTGAAATAGAGACCTTTTATTTGATGGAGGGCCCAATGGGGCTTTAAGGGCTGAGTATACTGCCCCTGTATCCACTTCAAAGTGTACTGGGGTACCCTCCACTTCAAATTTACCCTGAGCTCGGGAAGAGGATCTGAGCCCCGACTTTCTTAGTCATCCTCCAGAGTCAGAATGTCTGGCTGGTGTGGCTGTCTCATTCTCGGGCTCTTTTTGGCCCAGTGTCCTTTTTCTTTTGAGTAGACATATTGATCTGAGGCCAGGGGTGGCTTTTGGCGTGTGCCCAGGTATCCCTTCCTGTATCCCTGTTTCTTAATTTCTGTCCTATTTTTTGTTGTGACCAGGACCTTAGTCAATGCATTAGTCTATCTTTTGCTTCTCGCATCCTCTCTTTGCTCCCTTTCTTTCTTCCTCCTTTGTTCCTTCTCTTCCTCAGTTTATCTCTTATAGTTTACTTTTTTAGGCTTCTCTGACTAAATCTCTCAAAGCCATATCTTGTAATCCATCTACGCATTGTAACTCTCTTTTAATATCCAGGGCAGCTTGCCCAATGAAGGCCATCATGACAGATGGCTTTTGATCCTCTGCCTGAGGATCGAAATGAGTATATCTCCTATATGCCTCCATAAATCTCTCTAGAAACATAGAGGGAGATTTATCAGGCCCTTGAATAATCTCTCTAACCTTGGCCCAATTAGTTGGTCAACTTAGCGGCTGCTTGGAGACCCGCTATTAGAGCCCGGCAATAAGTGGACGGATGCTACCTACCTTCAAACGTGTTGGTGTGCCAGTTCGGTTGGTTCAATGGGAAGCCGGCTTTGATGATGTGAGAAGAGGTGTCGGTCACCCATCTTGTCCGAGGATATTTTTTTTTAGCTTCCAGAAGGTTTTTCTCTTGTTCCTCTGTCATGAAGAGAGTCTGTAGGAGTTGTTGGCAGTCATCCCAAGTAGGCAGGTGTGACAACGCCTGCAAGTTCTTTGAGTTCTTTTACCGGGGCCAGCTTTGTCCAGGGAAGGAGTGGCTTTGTGTGCTGCCGGGTAGTAATCTGGAGGGCGCTGGGCCGGCCTAGCTTGCTCCAATGGTGGAGAGGCTGAGTCAGCAGCAAGGGAATCACTTAGAGGGTGTTGGGTGTTGGGGGAAGAGGGTAGGGGATAAGGAGGGTGCGGAGAGTCTAGTTGAGTCTTGAGACTTAGGAAGAACAAAGGGTGGAGGAGGAGGAGCAGAGGGTTTGAGAGATAGAATCATGGGGGAAGGTGGAGGAGCGGGGGCAGGGAAAAGGAAAGGCTTCACAAATGGAGGAGGAGATTTGCAGAGGTCCTGCAAAGTTAAGATATATGGCTTTTGATCTGGATGGCTATGTGGCCCCAGTTGAAAGACAATATTTCTGACTTTTTGAATTAGTGGGGAGTAGAAAGTTTCTTTAGGGGCCATCCGACTCCAAAGGTGGGTCATTTTGAGGCACGGAGAGTCTGCCAGTTCCGGCGTTTTACTGAAATAGAAAGATTCTGAGCCCTTAAGTGGACTTTGGTCCACTGAACAAGAGTCAGGGACAGAGGCATTGAAGTGCTCTGTCCCATAATGAAAGATATACAAACAGTGAAAGCAATGACACACAACACAGACAAGACAAAACAATAAAGACAGGCAATGGACGTCCAATACTGAGACCAGGACTGATTAGCCAGCAAAACCTGATGTGCTGGCAAAACCGAATCCGAAACAAAAAAATCACTGAGTCGTGGATACTATTGTTCCTCTATTTTCCGAATCCTCTGGGGGCATCCCCCAGGAACGTGACCTGTGGCTCGGTGACACGTCTGTCAGCCAGCATCTGAGAGAGCTCACGCTCATCACCGATAGCCATTTTGCAAAGCCCTAACCTGAAACCTGAAACACGAAAGTGGTACCTTACTTATCCTGATAGGAGCTCTTTGGGAGTCTTTCGTACACCACTGATGGATCTTGCTGGGGGTTTCAGATGTGAAGTTCTGGCAAGCATTGGAGGAAGAGACCACCAAGAGACTGTCTCATGCAATAGTATAGGGTTAATAGGGAGTACAGCATGCTGGGGCTCAGACCTCACTTGGATAGAGCAGAGAGCCCTGAAAGAGCTTAAGCAGAGCTTATATTCTTTTCATGGAGAGGACAGGGAGGGAAGTTTATTGATGGGTCCGGGCGACTGGTCGGTTTGTGAGCAAATGGGTGAGAGAGTACATTCTGCAGTTTGGCAGTTGGGGACAACACATTCTGGGAACAGGATTGGCAAACAGTTCTCAAGATTTCAACAGTGTTTTGTTAAGCATACAGAAAAATAGGAAGTGACAAGTACATATTTTATTCACCTTTCACCAAAGCCTAAAAGGAAAGTGAGCATGGATTACTAAAAACATCCATGTCCAGGTTGCCTAATGCTCTCAAATATCAATCGTATTGGTGACTACATATTTGTTTCTTCCTAAGATTTTCTATTCAACCTCAACCCTGTTCAAAATATCTAATTCTATCACTCACTTTATACTTTGGCTGAATTCCTAATGTCTCTATTGATTTCTGCTTTCCTACATATTTATCCCAGTTCATCATTGTGATTGACTCTTCACATGGGCTGACATATACATTCACTCTCTACCCGAAACCCTATTGCTAAAAAACTTTTGGTATCAATCCTATACTAACTCTTCCGACTATCGCTTTTGGACTGGATGTTCTCTTCGACATTCAATCATCCAAGATACAAGGTCCTATGACGCTGTATGTTGAATTATCTGAGACACCTGTGCAGAACATAATTCAAAGCTAAGTATCCCAATCAAGGGCCAAATGCACTTCTGGGCTTCAAATTTTACCTAGATTTCTGTTTTCATACTTATATTTCACCTCTATATTCTTATTAACAAGGCAGGTTCTCAATACCATTATTCATCCTGCAGAATGATTACTAACATAAATCAAACATGTTATTAACCCTAACCATACGCTGTTCACTCAATATAACTTTACAGAAGAGCAGGGACAGAGTTGGTCTTACAATACAGGAAAGTAGGGAATCTTCCACCTGCTGGGAACCTCAAAAGTCCATGCAGAAATTATCCCTGGAGAAGATGTAGGCAGCTATGAAGGACCTAAGAGAGCAAAAGTCATCTTCCATGGCAAACAACCTGGGCAGGATGAAGGGTTGTGTCTGAATCAGCCTCTCTGATCTTAATGTAGAGAGGATGGAACAAACCAGGCCTGTGTGGAGAGCTATTGCCAGGTGAGTAGGGTGGATACACTATTTGAACTTGTGAAAGTGTCACAGGAAGTAGGGGCAGCCTCCATCTCTTGGGACCTATGGAAGCAACTGTTAGGACAAAGTGGTTGCCAAGGCAGTGACCTCATTCAGTTCCTGGAGGAAGTGACCTACCTCACTTCCTTGGGAAAAAAACTCTCTGAACTTGGGGTCCAGTAAGCCAGGCACTCAGAGCCACTCTCAGTCCCAGTTCCAGTAGGCACACTTGTTTGGATTTACCAAGGACAGTGTCAGTCTTTCTTGGTACCTACTGATGTGAGGATGGCCAAATGCCAGCAGAGTTCTGAAGAGGGCCCTTTCCTCAGAAAGCAGGTAGTGGCTCACCACTGGCACCTGACAACGTCACAGAGTTGACCAAGGAGACAAGATCTGAGACAGGAGAGGCCATTTCCGGAAAACATACTAAGACCCACCAGTCAGAGGATACTCCGGATAGTCACAGACCTACTTGGGGGAAGGACATGACTTTGTGGGTGTGCGTGGGAGTTTATGGTTTTGTCTCATGTTCTGAGAATAGGGAGGAAAGGCGGTTTGTTTGGTTTGGAGGGGACTGTTTCTAGTAAGTCGTTTGACAAGATGAGTGTTTCTATGTCTGTATGTCCCACTGTGTTCGTGGTTGTAGACATTAGAGAAGAGAATGCATCAATGGATGTGTCCTGTCTAGTAGAAAGCTTCACAGCATTCACCCTGCCCAATTAATGAATGGACTTTGGCTTGCCTTATGGATGGGTAACACCTACTATCTTCCTAAGTTCCTGTTTTCTTCCTGAATTTGGGCCACTCTCCAGAATAGGCTCATGGTTTTGTGTCCAATATATGTACCATCTCCAAGCTCTGTGATATGGCCATGTACTGGATAGCTTAAGGGATTGGGGGAATATCAGAAAACTCAGTTATCAGTGTGACCAAAAAAGTCTAAGTGGAGAAACCCTGCTTTGGGCCATTTGCTTACCTATTGTTTTGTTGCCCTGAATGTCAGGAAGGTCTTTGCCTCAGGCCACCCCTTTGGGACGCCTGAAGAAAACAGTTTTCAAATGGAAATTAATGGGCATCACCTGTACCTCTTTGCTTAATTGCTTTGGAAAGGGATGTTTGTGAATCAGCCTCTTGGCCATGTGTGAGGCTGTGGCTTATATTCTCAGCACCTGATGGATCTAAAGAAAGATTCCATATGTGCTTCCAAAACCAAAATGGCCCAAAAAGCAGTCTTTGTGGATGAAGTCTCTCGCCTTTCTCTATAAGGTTCCTGACATCGATCTAGTGAGAATAGGGATTCTTTGTGTCAAATGAGTTCTTCAAAACTCTGCAGTGGCAAGTCTTTAGGTGCTTGGGTTTTTTCATGACACCAATTCAGATAAAAAATCTAAACCCGACAGTCAGTAGGCCTCAAATTGGAGAAGCAGAGCAGTATTTACGTCAGGCCTATGGTCACTCCTGGTTCTCAGGAAGGGTGTCCAGGCAACCCTGACTTTAGGCAAATGAGGGGCTAGGAAGGTTATTTTGTACACTGTCTTGGGATGAGTCCCTCATGGAAAACTCCAGCCACAGGTTATGATGAGTGTCTATATGGAAAAAGATGAGGGCTTTGTGGGAGTGTTTTGGTTTTAATTGTGGGGATTTGTGTGGCGGTTGGAAGTGATGACTGGTTCTACCTGGGTTTGAACTCTGGTGTCATTCCTTTAGAGTCTGAGTTCTGGAACTGATCTCAGAGAAATATTGCCATGAATTGTGTTCGGATTTTAGGAGGCCACGCATGGGATTCGCCCTTGGAAACTGAGATCAAGGACCAGGTTTGTTTTCCACAGAGCCTGAGAATCTCAGCCAGGATATCACAAGATTTTTTTCTGAAAGATTAGGCATCCATAGTTGAGAGTCAAAACACCCATGGACGTCACATTGTAGACCTTAATGGGCCTGGATGCATATGAGCCTTTTGCCACTCAATGGGAAGACTTGCCTGTGAGAGTACTCCACAGCTTTCATTGAAATGACCTTCTTCACCATTTTATGGTTCCTGAATTAACTGAAACCCACAGTGACTCCAACTTCATCCATGAAAAATTGCTAGTTAAATACCATGAAATTTTTGAAATTCCCTTAACCAGGTGGTACTGGAGAGCCTTTGGATGTCTTGTTGCTGATCATGAGTGTACCATAGAATGCCTAGATTGTCTGGGTTTCATGAAAATGGTGTAGAAGAAAGATGCCAGTAAGTTGGAGCCTGCAGAGTAGTGGGCCTATTGCAGTGGTGGGCAGGTGTGTGATAATACATCTGTGGTGTGGCCATGAGGATTTGCCATTGCCTTCCAAATGGCTTGTGAGTGACATGGTGCAGCCAGCAGGCCCTTCTATGTAAAGGCATCTTTTTATATGGAGAGGTTTCAGGGCAAATTTCAGAGTCAGATTGCTATGGACAAGGGGGCAAGCTCTGTGGGATAGAAGCCTGGTTGGTGCATTCTCCTGCAGACTCTGACCCACCACAAGTGACAGAACTCCCTCCAGCACTGGGTCCCAGTTGAACTCATTGTATTTCATGAAGCAAATACCAAAATCGCAGTGCAGCAGCAAGAAACACCACTAAAAGTTTAGGATGACAAAATGTCTTCACAGTCCACACTGGGAGACACTTAGGACCCAGTGGCCACAGTTTACCTACAACGAGAAAATTCAGCACTGCTGCCTCATGTTCATTAGAATATAAGAAACCATGACCTCCAGGTCACACAGATGCAGACCCAGCTTTGATGGTCCCACTAGAAAGGAAGCTAAAGGTCCTTACAACAACATATATTTCAAGTGCCCAACCTCAGAGGAAGTGTCTCAAGAAGTCTTTAGGCCGGCAGAGCGTTTTCCTGTTAGATCTAGACACAAGAGAAGACCACTGACACCAATAAAAATTAAATTAAATTAAGCTTATTATTTCCACTGGCCATCCTGCCTCTCCCTCCCAAAATGGCGGGAAGAAGACAGCAACCCCAGCTTTCCTACAGCCCAGCTTCATGGACCAGAAATTTACACAAAATGGGCATTACATTTAACAGAACTCTGACAAGCATCACACTAATGGTAGTTTATATATATATATATATATATATATATATATATATATATATATATATATATATATATATATATATTTTTTTTTTTTTTTTTTTTTTTTTTTTTTTTTTTTTTGCTGTCCCTACATCAGAATTTATGAGGACCATTAGAGCCTCAGAGAGGTTGTTGTCTGGCCAGGGAGGGCAAATATTTATGATATGTCACTAAAGTTTCAGAGAGGGCTGCTATCAGGTCGGAGAGCCAGACATGGCTCAGTTCAAACACTGGCAGGCATTCCAAGCAGGTTCAGAATTTTCAGTAATTTATGGTAAAGCCAAAATTATCTTTCATGGCTTTTTGGCAAGATGGCTTCCAATTTTAATAAAAGATCAGGTTGGGTCTATCATTCCCCCCTTTTCTCTGTGTCCCTTTCAAATCTTTGATAGATTAGGGGTAGAGCACTGAGGAAATTTTAATCCCTCAGGTAAAAGTCTCCAAATTTTTAGAACTCACCCAAAACCAGTCTCCCTGATTTTACCTGACTTAATTAATTACTTATATATTTGTCTATTTATATTTGGCTCCATTGTTGTAATAAGAGAGGCGTCACCCATTTTGGCTTCTTCTGAGCTGAGAGAGGATGACGTGAGTAGGCATGGTGTGAGAGACATGAGTTGCCTTTTAGAAGTATTTGAGGGACATGAGTTGCCTTTTAGAAGTCAGTTCGGTTTGAAGTCTGGTTGTGGAAGAACAGGTTGTAAAGTCATCTGGGGATTGGTTATTACATGAGAGAAACAAAAACCATGAGTACTGAATAAATGTTGCAGCAGCTGGAACATGTCACTGTATAGAAGTTCCCTCTCCAGTCTTTAATATCCCCAGTTATAAAGACTGTCAATTTAATATTTAACTTTTAGTATTAGAGTTGTCCCTCCCCATAAGATATAGTTTAATAATTTAGTGTCATCTGATCTTGCAAAATCCTTTTACCAGTATGACCTCTGTGTCTAATAGAGAAACCTTTAATTTTGATACTCAGGACTGGATAATCGTACTAGCAAACACCAAGCTTACCTGTGTAGGTTAGGAATATATTTAGGCCTTAAACTGAAAATTTCTGACTCTGGCAGCTCTTCTTGATAGTCTCTTTTAATAAGTATCAGGCATTCCTGTCAGAGAATCCTTCTTTGTAGCCTCCAGTCTTACTTATTTTGGGAGGCTAACATAAAGTGTGTACCTTAAAATATTATTATTATTATTATTATTATTATTATTATTATTATTCAAAATGTCCAGGAATGGCTGTATTTTGGTTTTCACTGTCTTTGCTAAGTGTTTAAGATGAAGCATTCAAACTGACTTTTGTTTCTATCTATTGTTAACAGTCAGGTGAGCTTTTATGGGAGTCATAAACTGGGTAAACTTGAGAGCACTTTCTCAGTTCTGCTAGAGCCATTTGCGCTAGGTGGGTCCAGGTCTTGTTTGACCATGTGGCTTCCCTCGGAAGCATCAGGGATTTCTTTCTTCTCTGATGACTCTTCTCTTCATAGAAAATGCACTGATTGGCTTTCTGTTCTCCAGTGGTCTCATTAATCTCCCTGATGGGGAGTTTTTATAGCCCAGAGTTGCAAAACTCTTTAGAGAAGTCCCCTGTTCCCTGGATTCAGACTGACTCAGAGGGCAAGAGCCAAATATTGGTTTCCTTGGCCCTTTTCAATTAATTTTAATTTAAAATCCTAATCTTAAACATCTATCAAATAAATTTTAACAGCCTGATATTAAGAGCACCAGGCTTTAATGTCTGTAACTTTATAATTATTTATCTTTTTATTAATTGGGATCTGTATTATTCTGTCTGTCTTGTAGGTGATAACTTACTCTCTGAAATTAACCCATGTTTTGTTCTTAAAGCAACACTTCTTTAAAACACTAACAGGGAATCTTTAGATCACATATAAGAAAATTACAAAATAAAATTTTTTAACAACAGTAAAAATACTTAGTTCGTTTAATAGCTACCCTGAATTTTTTGGCTGAGTCATACATTATATCCCCTGTTTGAGATCCTAGGAATCTTGACATTAAAAAAGAACTTTTAACATAACTTTAAAGAAATAAAATCTGACCTACTGCTTTTGTATTCATTCTCACATGAAATAAGATGGGACACACAGCCTTATCTCAGGTAAGGCAGGGCTCTTTATAAATCTTAAGTGTTTTAGTTCTAAAGCTGATCTTTATTTTTTAAATATTATTTTAAAAAGTTTACATAAATTGTTTGAGGTCACATGAACATTAGCTAACACCATATAAAATCACTTTAAAATATGAATTAAACAAATGCTGAAAGTTTTTAACCTTTACATAGATTAGGCTCTCATTAACATAAAGTACATTTAAATTGTTCCCCAATGTAAAAAGTAAGATTAAACTTTACATATCTTATTGATAACAGGTGAATAAATCCCCATAAAACTTCAGAACACCAGCTTGATATAATGCTCTTTTAAAATTTTTACCTTACAGACTTTCATACCTGTAAGATATGAGCACATTAGTAGCATCACAATTACATTGATGTTTCTACATTAACCAAGTTTAGCTTTTAAAGAAATGGCAGTACAGTGCTCTAAAATAACAGTTCTAATTTAATCAGTTGTTTAATTTCTATGGTTGCTTGCACAAGAAAAAATAAAACTTAATAAACACAATGTTATGGGTAAACTTATGTTTTAAGAAATTTTTGTCTCTTTAACACATGATTGATTTTTACAATCTTTTACAGAATTTAGTCAAACTTATACAGACGTTAGTAAGTCAATCAGATATCTAACAAAAGTACTCGTGAATGAGTAATCCCATATCAAATTTACTTTACTTATTTATCAAAATATTAGACACATGTATTGAAGAGTGTAAACCATTTTTATGTTGAAGGAAAAGTCCTAGAACCAAGGCATATTAGACATTTTGTAGATATTAATATTTTATCAGATTTTTGAATACCTAGAAAAACTTGAAAGCTTAAATTTAAAGACATTTATTTTTATCTGTTTATCAAATTTAATTGAGTTATTTAAATCACGTCAATTGAAGATCTTTAGATCCACTTTTTAAAATTTGTTTTTATGAGTGCTTTTTTTTAATGAGTGCTCCTTATATATATTAATTTGTATATCATATATAAAATATACGGACATATGTATATATAGACATACAACACATAACAAAATTGAGCACACATAATAATAGTAAAGGCCTTGTAGCTTTTCGCAGGTGAAATCTCCATTGCAATGTTTCAAAAAGTCCACAGTTTGTCAAAGATAGTACTGATCAGAAAAACATTAATCTAGGTCTGTATGATCAAAATCATGAGCTCAAAAAAAAATAAAGTATCTAAGGAAAAAAAATAAGAGTCCTAGAAAAAATGACTGGCCAGTAATTAGTAAATACCATACAATTTACCTTTTTTTCTCTTAGGCCTCAGATCAGTCTCCTACTAAGCTTGCAGGCTTCTTTCATTTGCCTTTCAAAATAAGTCATGGCTGAGGTCTGGAAGGAGCAGGAAAAAACTGCTTTTCTGAGCAGACACCTCAGGCCTAAGGCATTTTAACCATAATTTTCAGGTTCGGATGTTGAAAATTATGGTACAAGTTTAAGATACAATTCACAAAATTTTATATCTTTACATCTTGTTTTGTCAACAGATATCATACTATGATTTACAATCCTTGTCCAGATTAATGCTCTCGAACACACAGTGATATTTTCACAGGCTACCCAATTCAAAATTGGTGAAAAATAAAGACTGAATGATTGGGAAGTTACTTGCCAATTTGGAAGTAGAGTTCTTTAGTTTTCCATCCTAAGTATTTAAGTTCTCTGGCATGAATTATCTGAAATCATAAACTAAACCATTACCTAAACCCGACTTTTAACTGCAAGATTTTGCAATGCTTCAAAAACCCATTCAAATACCAGATTGTTACAAGAAAACATCATCATTTAGACACACATTCAGCTAAGATCATTCCCAAGAAACAATTTATAATATCAACACATTATTGCACATGTCTTAAAGGGCCAGAAACAAAGACACAAGACAGACAGAAAGAAGGTCCAGACTATGGCTGTCAGACAGAATCCTTTAAACCTGAGCAGATAAGAAAAAAATCTCCTACACCAGTGGCACCATAGATGTCCACAAAGGGGGGGCAGATGTTTTAACAGAGGGGCAACCTGAAATGTACAATTAAGGGTCTCCATGGTGACTTTAATGCATTTAGTGTCCCCTTTTTCTTTTTCTCTTTTTTAACAAGACAGTGGTGGCATAATCCTTACAGTGCAGGGAAGGAAGGAGGGAATTCCCTGAAGCAACAGGGCTTCAGCAGCTGCTGGGAGTCCCTCAGTCCCTCCTTTTACTTACAGGATTATCTCCTCTGGTTCGGTTCCACCCCAAGCATGTTCCATCTTGTAACATTTCAGTAGTCAGCTCTAAAAATGTTCCGGGACAAGGGGTGGGGGAGGGATTTATCAAAATTTGTAACTTAAAGTTCGGCTCCTGACCTTGAAGCCAATTAATGCCAATTTAATAATGAGGACAAGGTTTTTAGAAAAAGAAAAAGGGAGGTTTATTGCTTTGGTAACAAAGAAGAAACACAGGGAACCCTGCCCAGTGGTTGTGACTCTCTTGATCTGGAGGGACAAGGGGTTTTAATGGAGTTTCACTTGTTAACCTGGGAGATACTCAGTTCTTAGGTCCCCAGCAGGCATTGCCCTCTGCAGTGGTTATACTCCAGGCAGCCAGCTAGGAGCTTCTCTCATCCTGCTTAACAAAGGGGGGTAAAGTTCATCGCAGTTCCTTAAAACAGAGTCCGAAAGAATATCAGGCTTACTTTCTTTGTTACCCATTTTCACGTCCAATATACTTATGTTTTTACCACAGAAATCACAGAACAAAACACACAAAACAAACAAGAAAAACATATAGAACACAGAACAAAACACAAAATACAGAAACCCGAACTTTAAACAAAAAACATAGGAGCAATGCAACGTCTTGCTAAAGCTCCGAAGTAGGACCACGTACATGTCAGTCATCACATCTCTACCATTCCAGATGAATTCCCTACAGAACAGAACAGAGGACAGAACGATTCTCATTACTGTACCGAAAACGAGTATATGTGAGCCTCCCCAGGACACCTCTATGTCATCAGAACAGATCTCCGTTAAACGGATATCAGATGTTATAAAGGTGCCACTTAATTTTTGAGGCCTCCTCCACCAGGTGATTGCTAATAGTTTTAGTGCGGTGGTTCACCGCAGTGCTCCTGGGACCTAACGCTCACTCCATGACCTTGGAACAGCTCAAGATGTGCACCCACTAGAGTGGCTCTCCAGCCTGGAGCCCTGAAGGGAAGGCCAGATTCAGATTTTCCAGCAGTCTGGTCTTGTGATCTGGTCGGCAGGGTCATCTTGCTGGGGAACTCAAAAAAATTAGATGAGGACACAAAAAAAGAACACTGACTCCAACTAAAATCAAATTGAGGCAAGCTTATTATGTCAACCGGCTGGGCTGCCTCTCCATCCCAAAACGGCAGGAACAAGACAGCAACCCTGCCTTTCCTACAGCACAGCTATATAGCCCAGAAAGTTACACAAAATGGGGGTTACAGATAACAGAACTTTGACAAGCATCACAAAAATGGTAGTTCATTTATTTATTTATTTATTTTTTGGTGGCCCCAATATCAGAAATTATGAGGACAAATAGAGCCTCAGAGAGGGTCATCGTCTGGCCAGGGAAGGCCAAAATTTATGATGTGTCACTAAAGTTTCAGCGAGGGCTGCTATCTGGTCAGAGAGTCAAGCATGGGTGAATTCAAGGCACGGGCAGGCATTCCAAGCAGGTTCAGAATTTGCAGTTATTTATAGTAAAGCCAAAATTAACTTTTTATGGCTTTGTGGCAAGATGGCTCCCAATTTTAATAAAAGATCAGGTTGGGTCTATCAACCCGTCTCCCTTACTTTTGGAAACTACTCTACCACCTCCAAGGTTGTGAACTCTGAGCATTTTCCAGTACAGATATGTATTCACAGATTTTCTAACTCTTCTACTCTAATTGTGTCTTACTTGGGGCAAAGATAATTTCAAGGTATTGTGCTGGATGAGAGTGGAAAAATTTTTGTGCAGCACATATTTGCATACACATTGGATTCATTATCTAATTTTCCATTCAAAATACTGAATCCATGACACTAACCAAAACCAGACTAGACTCTGACTACTAATCCTAATATGATCGAGAAAAACAACCCAAAGAGAATAGAAATAGAAGCAGTTCAGAGTAGGCATGGTGTATAGTTAGACTTGCCTTTTGCCTGATAAAGTGTTGGTGTTATAAATCTAGTCAATTTTTAATTGAAATAGTTCTCCATGTGTTTTTAAAGTTAACAAATATGTGAATTCCTGTCTCCCTTTCTCTGAAGCCTATTCAGCACATGTATTTTTTAGGTTCACATATAGAATCCTACATGGTATCACACATACATTCTTATGAGGTGGCTGACTTGGCAGATACAAATCGTAAAAAGAGTTCACTCCTCCTAAACACTGTTTTAACAGAAAATTCAATCTATGTGTTTGCTTCCTAGTTGAACAACATTATACATAAATACAAGTTCAGTAAAATAAATACTTTTGTATCTGTGAAAGATATATATTTCATGATGAATTTCGATTGGCATATGTATTGCTAATTTTTAATGTTCCTGTGTGTGTTTTGTGTGTGAGTGTGTGTATATGTATATATGTATATATATATTATATATATATATATATATATATATATATATATATATATATACACACACACACACTCTCCAGATTTTTCAAAATATGAAATATATATGCCTTATTATACACTCCCCACATTCATTCACGTTCATGTATGTGGATTTATAATAAACTTTTCACAAGATTATTCTCAAAAATATTCATCCACCTGAAATACATATTTGTCTCCTAGTACTGAAAAATAACTTTAGTGAATGGTGCACACAAATCCTAATATTTCTACAGTATCTGACCCAGTTTAACATTAATGCAAGTAGATTCCTATGTGACAAGTTGTGTATTTTGACGTTCATTTTTATGCAACACTAGTACATTACTATTTCTTCAGTTTATGCACATCATAAGATATATATTTATCCACAAGTTCATAAATTTATAGACATTTGTTTCACTTTCAATTACTTCCTGCTTCAGAACACATGTATTCCTCCAGGTTTCTTTTTTTTTAAATTTTTATTGTTGGTTGTTCAAAATATTACATAGTTTTTGATATATCATATTTCACACTTTGATTCAAGTGGGTTATAAACTCCCATTTTTACCCCGCATACAGATTGCAGAAAAACATCAGTTACCCATCCATTGATTTACATATTGCCATACTAGTGTCTGTTGTATTCTGCAGCCTTTCCTCTCCTCTACTATCCCCCTCTTCTTCCCTCCCCTCCCCTCTTCTCTCTCTACCCTCTCTACTGTTATTCATTTCTCTCCCTTGTTTTTTTTCCTCTTTCCCCTCACTTCTTCTTGTATGCAATTTTGTATAACCCTGAGGGTCTCCTTCCATTTCCATGCAATTTCCCTTCTCTCTTCCTTTCCCTCCCACCTCTCATTCCTGTTTAGTGTTAATCTTCTCAGGCTCTTTGTCCCTACTCTGTTATTAGTTACTCTCCTTATATCAAAGAAGACATTTGGCATTTGTTTTTCAAGGACTGGCTAGCTTCACGTAGCATAACCTGCTATAATGCCATCCATTTCCCTGCAAATTCTATGATTTTGTCATTTTTTAATGAAGAGTAATACTCCATTTTGTATAAAAGCCACATTTTTTTTTATCTATTCGTCTATTGAAGGGCATCTAGGCTGGTTCCACAGTCTTGCTATTGTGAATTGTGCTGCTATGAACATCGATGTAGCCGTGTCCCTGTAGCATGCTCTTTTTAGGTCTTTAGGGAATAGACCGAGAAGGTTAACAGCTGGGTCAAACGGTGGTTCCATTCCCAGCTTTCTAAGAAATCTCCATACTGCTTTCCAAATTTGCTGCACCAATTTGCACTCCCACCAGCAATGTACAAGTGGACCCTTTTCCTCACGTCCTCACCAGCACTTGTTGTTTGACTTCATAATGGCTGCCAATCTTACTGGAGCAAGATGATATCTTAGGGTGGTTTTGATTTGCATTTCTCTGACTGCTAGAGATGGTGAGCATTTATTCATGTACATGTTGATTGATTGAATGTCCTCCTCTGAGAAGTGTCTGTTCAGGTCCTTGGCCCATTTGTTGATTGGGTTATTTGTTATCTAATTGTCTAATTTTTTGAGTTCTTTGTATACTCTGGATATTAGGGCTCGATCTGAAGTTTGAGGAGTAAAGATTTGTTCCCAAGATGTAGGCTACCTATTTACTTCTCTTATTGTTTCTTTTGCTGAGAAAAAACATTTTAGTTTGAGTAAGTCCCATTTGTTGAATCTAGTTATTAACTCTTGTGCTATGGGTGTCATATTAAGAAATTTGAAGCCCGACCGCACAGTATGTAGATCATAGCCAACTTTTTCTTGTGTCAGACACTGTGTCTCTGATTTGATATCAAGCTCCTTGATCCATTTTGAGTTAACTTTTGTTCATGGCAAGAGAAAGTGATTCAGTTTCATTTTGTTGCATATGGATTTCCAGGTTTCCCAGCAACATTTGATGAAGCTGCTATCATTTCTCCATTGTGTGCTTTCAGCCTCTTTATCAAATATAAGATAGTTGTAGTTTAGTGGATTGGTTTCTGTGTCCTCTATTCTGTACCATTTGTCCAACCGCCTGTTTTGGTACAGTACCATGCTGATTTTGTTACTATTGCTCTGTTGTATAGTTTGAAGTCTGGTATCATTATACCGCCTGATTCACAGTCTTTTCATGAGACTTCATTCCAAACGCATTATTTTCTATTTCCATAATCACCTTTGAAGCAAAACTCACATACACGTCATGATCAACCATAACCCTAATATTACCATTAGATGTATAACTGGTTGGAATGAAGGATTGTACATCAATATAGATTTTCTGTATATTTTCAGATATCAATTCAATCCATTATTTAAAGTTGGAAAAAGTTATATTATTTGTTCACAGTATGGTCTATTCATGCATTATGTCTATATTCATAGACACAGGGTACACCTTTTTATACCCCCAATACTTATTTATACATCTTCAAAATATTGCTCCCAGAAATGGTGGAAGAAATACTCATATCACCTGATGTACATATACATTTTATCAAAGTACTATTCTGGACACAATTACAAAGATCACACTTAAGTTTGTACCAAAGCCTAAATGGAAAGTGAGCATGGATCACGAAAAACATCCATGTCCAGGTTGCCTAATGCTCTCAAATGTCAACCCGATTGGTGACTACATATTTGTTTCTTCCTAAGATTATATATTCAACATCAAGCCAGTTGAAAATGTCTAATCCTATCACTCAGTTTATACTTTGCCTGATTTCCTAATGTCTCTATTATTATCTGCTTTCCTTCATATTTTCCCCAGTTCATCATTGTGACTGACTCTTCACATGTGCTCACATTTACACTCACTCTGTACCCAAAACCCTATTGCTAAAGATTTTTTGGACCAAATCCTATATTCACTCTTCCGACTAATTCCTAATCCTACCGACTATCCCTTTTTGAGTGGATGTTCTCTTCAACATTCAATCATCCAAGGTACAAGGAACGCTACCATTGTATATTGATTAATCTGAGACATCTGTGCAGAATATAATTCAAAGCTAAGTATCCCAGTCAAGGGCCCAAAGACCTTCTGGGCTTCAAATTTTACCTAGATTTCTGTATTCATATTTATATTACACTTATATTCCTATGAATATTTCAGGTTCCCAATACCATAATTCATCCCGTAGAATGATTCCTAACCCAAATGGAACATGATATTAACCCTAACCATACACTGTTCCCTCAATCTAACTTTATGAAAGAGCAGGGACAGAGTTGGTCTTACAATACAGGAATTTAGAGGATCCTCCACCTGCTGAGAACCTCAAAGGTCAACAAAGAAATGATCCCTGGAGAAGATATAGGCAGCTATAAAGGACCTGTGAAAGCAAAAGTCATATTCCATGGCAAACAACTTGGTCAGATGAAGGGATGTGTCTGAATCAACATTTCTCCTCTTAATGTATAGAAGATGGACCAAACCAGGCTTGAACTCTGGTGTGATTCCCCTTACAGACTGAGTTCTGGAACTGACATCAGAAAAATATTGCCATTAATTGTGTTAGGATTTTAGGAGGCAACGCATGAGAGTCGCCCTGGAAAGAAAACTGAGATCTAGGAACAGGGTGGCTTTCCACAGAGCACTGGGAATCTCAGCCAGAATATCACATGATTTTATTTTGAAAGACGTGGCAGCCATAGTTGACAGTCAAAACACACATGGACCTCACATTGTAGACTGCAATAGGCCTGGCTTCATGTGACCTATTGGCCACTTTTTGGGAAGACTTGCCTGTGAGAGTTCTCCAGAGTTTTCATTGAAATGAGCTTCCCCACCATTTAATGGTTCCTGAATGAATTGTAACCCACAGTGCCTTCAACATCTTCCTTGAAAAACGGCTAGATAAATTCCATGAAATTTTTGAAATTCCCAAGACCAGGTGGCACTGGAGAACCTTTGGATGTCCTGTTGCTGATCATGAGTGTACCAGACAGTGCCTTGATTTACTGGGTTTCATGAAAATGGTGTAGAACAGATTTGCCAGTAAGTTGGAGCCTGCTGATTAGTGGGCCTAGAGCAGTGGTGTGCAGGTGTGTGATAATACATCTGTTGTGGGGCCATGTGGATCTGCCATTAGCTTCCAAATGGCTTGTGATTGACATGCTGTAGCCAACAGAAGCTTATTTGTAAATGCATCTTGTTATATGGAGAGATTTCAGGGCAATGTTCAGAATCATGTTGCTATGTATAAGGGGGCAAGCTCTGTGGGATATTAGCCTGGTTGATGCATTCCCCTGCAGACCCTGACCCAACACACGTGACAGAACCCGCTCCAGCACTGTGTCCCAGTTGAACTCCTTGTATTTTGTGGAGCAAATATGAAACTCCCAATGCATCAGGAAGAAAAACCACGGAAAGTGGAGGACGAAAAAATGGCTTCACTGTCCACACGGGGAGACACTTAGCCCACAGTGGCCAAATTTTACCAACAAAGAGCGAATTCAGCACTGCTGCCTCATGTTCATTGGAAAAGAAGAAACCATGTCCTCCAGGTCACATAGATGCAGACGCAGCTTTGATGGTCTCATTAGAAAAGAATCTAAAGCTCCTGACAACAATATATATTTCAAGTGTCAAACCTCAGCGGCAGTTCCTCAAGAAGTCTTTAGGCCGAAAGGGCTCCATGTTTGTGGAATGTTTACCCTGTCCCTTACTTTTGGAAACTATTCTACCACATCCAATGTTGTGAAACCCTGAGCATTTTCCATTCCATATATATATTAACAGATTTTTTTACTCTTCTCCTCTATTTGTGTGTTATTTGGGGCAAAAGTAATGTCAAGGCATTATTCTGGATTAGAGTGGGAAGATTGTTTTGTAGCACATATTTGCATACACATTGGATTCATTTTCCTATTTTCCATTCGAAATACTGCATCCCTGACACTAATCCATACGCTACTAGACTCTGACTACTAATCCTAATATGATAAGGAAAACACCAAAACAGAATAGAAATAAAAAATTTCAGAAGAGGCATGGAGTATAGTTGGACTTGCCTTTTGCAGGATAAAAGGCAGCTGTAAAAAATCTAGTAAATTTTTAATTGAAATAGTTCTCCATGTGTTTTAAAGTTAACAAATATGTGAATTTCTGTCTCCCTTTCTCTGTACCCTCTTCAGCACATGTATTTTTATATGCACATATAGAATCCTACCTGGTATAACACGTACATATTTGTGAGGTGGCTGACTTGGCAAATACATGTTGTGAGAAGAGATCACTCAGCAGAAACACTGTTGGAAGTGAAAATTCACCCTATGTGTGAGCTTCCTAAGAGATCAAGATTATACATAAATCCATGTTCAGTAAAATAAATATTTTTTCATCAGTGGATGATATATATTTCATGATAAATTTCGATTGGAATATATATTGCTAATTGTTAATGTCTCAGTGGTTTTATATATATATATATATATATATATATATATATATATATATATATATATATATATATATATATATATATATATATATACACACTCTCCAAACTATTCAAAATATGAAATATATGATCTACATATACATTTTATCACAGAAATATTCTGGACAAAAAATGCAAAAGACACAATATGATGGTATCAAAGCCTAAATGGAAAGTGAACATGGATTACTAAAAACATCCATGTCCAGGTTCCCTAATGCTCTCAAATGTCAATCATATTGGTGACTACATATTTGTTGCTTCCTAAGATTATATATTCAAACTCAACCCTGTTGAAAATGTCTAGTCCTATGATTGACTTTATACCTTACCTGATTTCCTAATCTCTCTAATGATATCTGCTTTCCTACATATTTTTCCAAGTTCACCATTGTTACTGACACTTCACATGTGCTGACATTGACATTCACTCTCTAAACAAAACCCTATTGTTAAAGAACTTTTATTACAAATCCTATACACACTCTTCTTCCTAAAACTTCCAACTATCTTCCTATTCCTACCTACTATCCCTTTTTGACTAGATGTTCTCTTCAACATTCAATCGTCCAAGGTACAAGGTCCTATGCCATTGTATATCGATTTATCTGAGATATCTTAGTAGAATGTAATTCAAAGTAAAGTATCCCAATCAAGGGCCCAATGCCCTTCTGGGCTTCAAATCTTACTTAGATTTCTGTTTTCATACATATATTTCACCTCTATATTTTTATAAATCTTAAAGGTTACCAATATTATAATTCATCCAGCAGAATGACTCTTTACCCAAATCAAAAATGTTATTAACCCTAACCATACACAGTTCCCTCAATCTAACTTTACAGAAGAGCAGGGACAGAGTTGGTCTTAAAATACAGGAATGTAGGTGGTCTTCCTCCAGCTGAGAACCTCAAAGGTCCATGAATAAATGATCCCTGAAGAAGATGTAGGCAGATATGAAGGCCCTGAGTGAGCAAAAGTCATCATTCATGGCAAAAACCTGGTCAGGATAAAGGGTAGTGTCTGAATAAGCCCCTCTTTTCTTAATGTAGAGACGATGGACAAAACCAGGCCTGTGTGGAAAGCTGTTCCCGGGTGCCTATGGTTGATATTGCATTCTAACTTGTGAAAGTGTCACAGGAAGTAGGGGCAGCCTCCATCTCATGGGACCATTGGAAGCAACTATTAGGACAAAGTGGTTGCCAAGGTAGTGGCCTCATTCAGTTTCTGAAGAAAGTGACCTCACCACACTTCCTTGTTGATGGAACTCTCTGAACATGGGATCCAGGAAGCCAGGCACCCAGAGCCAGTCCCAGTCCCAGTCCCAGTCCCAGTGGTCTCACTTGTTTGGATTTAGCATGGACAGATTCACTCTTTCTTGGTACCTACTGATGTGAGGATGGCCAAATGTGAGAAAAGCTCTGAAGAGGGGTCTTTCCTGAGAAAGCAGGTAGTGGCTCACCGCTGACTCTTGACAACTTCACAGAGTTGGACAAGGAGATCAGTTCTGAGACAGAACAGGTCATTTCAGGGGAACATAGTGTGGCCCACCAGTCAGAGGACACTCCAGATTGTCATAGACCTAGTTGCAGGAAGTAGGTGACTTTGAGGGTGTGGGTGTGAGTTTGCGGATTTTGTCTCATGTTCTGAGAATAGGTAGGAATGGCGGTTTGTTGGGTTTGGAGTGAATAACTTCTGTTCATGTATGTGGATTTATAATCAACTTTTAACAAGATTATACTCGGAAATATTCATTCACCTGAAATACATATTTGTTTCCTAGTACTGAAAACTAACTTCAGTGAATGGTGCATATAACTCCTAATATTTCTACAGTAACTGACGCAGTTTAACATCAATGCAAGTAGATTCTTATGGGACATGATATGTGTTTTGGAGTTCGTTTTAATTCAACACTGGTACATTACTATTTCTTAAGTTTATGCACATTACAGTATATATATTTCATTCACAAGTTCACAAATTTATAAGCATTTATTTCACTTTCAATCACTTCCTGCTTCAGAAAACATGTATTCCTCCATGTTTCTTGACTGGTCTTTTCATGAGACTTCTTTCCAAACACATTATTTTTGATTTTCATAATCATTTTGAAGCAAAACTCACACATTCTTCATGAAAAGCCATAACCATAATATTACAATTAGACGTATAACTAGTTGTTATGAATGATTCTATATCAAAATATGATTTCTTATATATTTTCAGTTATCAATTCAATCCATTATTTAAAGTGGAAGCAGTTATATTATTTATTAACTGTATGGTCTATTAATGCATTATCTCTCTATTCATAGACAAGGGGTACACCTATTTTACCTTAGATACTAATTTATACATCTTCAAAATATTCCTAAAAGAAATGGTGGAAGAAATACTCATGTCAACAGATCTACATATACATTTTATCACAGTAATATTCTAGACAAAAAAAAAGTCACCCTTAAGATTCTACCAAAGCCTAAATGGAAAGTGAGCATGGATTACATAAACTTCCATGTCCAGGTTGCCTAATGCTCTCAAATATCAATCCTATTGGTGACTACATATTTGTTTCTTCCTAAGATTATATATTCAACCTCATGCCTGTTGAAAATGTCTAATCCTATCACTCATTTTATACTTTACCTGATTTAGTAATGTCTCTATTTATATCTGCTATCCTACATATTTCCCCGGTTCATCATTGTGACTTACACTTCATGTATGCTGAAATTTACATTCACTCTCTAACCGAAACCCTATTGCTTAAGAAGTTTTGGTCTAAATCCTATACTCACTCTTCTTTCTAAACCTACCGACCATCTTCCTAATTCTACCTACTATCCCATTTTGAGTGGATGTTCTCTTTGACATTCAATCATCAAAGGTACAAGGTCCTATGCCATTGTACATCGATTTATCTGAGACATTTGTGCAGAACATAATTCAAAGCTAAGCATACCAATTAAGGGTGCAATGCCCTTCTGGGCTTCATATCTTCCCTGGATTTCTGTTTTTATACTTATATTTCACCTATATATTCTTGTAAATATTATAGTTTCCCAATACCATTATTCATCGTGCAGAAAGATTCCTAACCCAAATTGAACATGTTATTAACCCTAACCATACACTGTTCCGTCAATCTAACTTTACAGAAGAGCAGCGACAGAGTTGGTCTTACAATACATGAATGTAGGCGATCTTCCACCTGTTGAGAACGTCAAAGGTCCATGCAGAAAGGATGCCTTGAGAAGATGTGGGCAGCTATGAAAACTTGAGAGAGAAAAGTCATCTTCTATGGCAAACAACCTGGTCAGCATGAAGGGATGTGTATGCATCAGCCTCTCTCTTCTTAATGTAGAGAAGATGGTCCAAACCAGTCCTAGGTGGAGAGCTGTTCCCGGGTGCCCATGGTTTATATACCATTCTAACTTGTGAAAATGTCATAGGAAGTAGGGGCAGCCTCCATATAATGGGACACTTGAAAGCAACTGTTAGGACAAAGTGGTTGCCAAGGAAGTGACCTCATTCAGTTCCTGAAGCATTGACCTACCTCACTTCCTTGGTGATGGAACTCTCTGAACTTGGGATCCAGGATGCCAGGCACCCGGAGCCACTCAAGTCTCAGGCCCAGGGGTTTAACTTGTTTGGATTTACAAAGGAGAGTGTTAGTCTTTCTTGGTACCATAAGATATGAGGATGGCCAAATACCAGGAGAGCTCTGAATAGGGGCCTTTCCTGAGAAAGCAGGTAGTGGTTGGCCACTGGCTCCTGAAAACTTCACAGAGTTGGGAAAGAAGAGCAGATCTGAGACAAGACAGGCCATTTCGGGGGAACATACTGTGGCCCACCAGTAGGAGGACACTCTGGATAGTCACAGAGTTTAATGGGGGAAGGATGTGCCTTCGTGGGTGTGGGTGTGATTTTGTGGTTTTGTCTCATGATCTGAGAATAGGTAGGAAAGGCGTTTTTTTCTTTGATTTGTAGTGGACTGCTTCTAGTAAGACGTTTGACAAGGCGAGTGTTTCTATGTCTGTGTATGCTACTGTGTCTGTGGTTGTAGACATTAGAAAAGAGAATGCAACAATTGATGTGTCCTGTATAGTAGAAAGCTTCCCAGCATTCATCCTGCCCAATTTATGAATGGACTGCCGCTTGCCTTATAAATGGGCAACACCTGCTAACTTCCTAAGTTCCTGTTTTCTTCCTGAATTCTCACCACTCTCCAGAATAGACTCATGGTTTTTGTCAAAAATATGTACCACCTCCAAGCTCTGTGACATGTCCATGTACTGGAAAGCTGAAGGGAATAGCGAACATCTTTGAAAACTCAGATATCAGTGTGACCAGGAAAGTCTCAGTGGAGAAACCCTGCTTTGGACTTTTTCTTACCTATTGTTCTGTTGCCCTGAATGTCAGGAAGGTCTTTGCCTCAGGCCACCCGTTTGTGAACCCTGAAGAAAACAGTTTTCAAATGGAAATGAATGGGCATCACCTGTGGCTCTTTGCTTAATTGCTTTGGAAAAGGATGTGTCTGAATCAGCCTCTTGGCCCTGTGTGAGGCTGTGGCTTAGATTCTCAGCACCTGATTAATCCAAAGACAGATCCCATGTGTGCATCCAAAACCAAAATTGCCAAAAGAGCAGTTATTGTGAATGAAGTCTCTTGACTTCATTTCTAAGGTTCCTGAGGCCCATCAAGTGAGAATAGGCATCCTTTGGGTAAAATGAGTTCTTCAAAGCCCTGCGGAGGCTAGCCCAGAGGTTTTTTGTTTGTCTCATGACTCCCAATCATATAAAGAATCTATACCTGACATTCAGTAGGCCTCAAATTGGAGATGCAGAGCAGTATTAACAGCAGGCCTATTTGATCACTCCTGGTTCACAAGAAGGGTTTCCAGGCCACCCGGACTTTAGGCAAATGAGCAGCAAGGGAGCTTATTTTTCACACCGTCTTGGGCTGCACCCCTCATGGAAAACTCCAGCCAGAAGTTATGATGAGTGTCTATATGTAAGAAGATGAGGGCCCTGTGGGTGTGTTTTGGTTTTCATTGTGGTCATTTTTGTGGCGGTTGGAAGAGATGACTGGGCCTACCTGGGCTTGAACTCTGGTGTGATTCCTCTTAGAGACTGAGTTCTGGAACTGACCTCAGAGAAGTACTGCCATGAAATGTGTTGGGATTTTAGAAGGCCACGCATCAGAATCGCCCTTGGAAACTGAGATAGAGGTCCAGGGAGGCTTTCCACAGGGCACTGGGAATCTCAGCCAGGATATCACATGATTTTATTCTTAAAGACTTGGCAGCCAAAGTTGAGAGTCTAAACACACATGGACCTCACATTGTAGACCTCAGTGATCCTGGCTTCATGTGAACTTTTGGCCACTCTTTGGGAAGCTTGCCTGTGAGTGTTCTCCAGAGATTTCATTGAAATGAGCTTCTTAGCATATAATGTTTCCTGCATGAATTGAAACCCACAGTAACTCCAACTTCATCCTTCAAAAATGGCTAAATAAATACCATCAAATTTCTGAAATTCCCAGACCAGGTGGCACTGGAGAACCTTTGGATATCCTGTTGCTGATCATGAGTGAAAGAATTCCCCACACAAAGACACTTCGCTAGGAGAATTCCAATTTTATTGCAAAAAGCTGTGTGCTTACATAGAACTAAAGGGGTGATGGTAGGGCTTAGATAAATGGCAGGGCACCAATTTATTGGCAAGTTCTTTCAGATATCAGCTCCGGAGCCAAGGAATTAGTTCTCATTGGGGCTAAGGTTCCCCGCCAGAGAGATTTGAAATTGGCGCCGACGGGAGAGTTCACACGGGTGGGAACTTTTTGCATCACTGCAGAAAAGAGGAAGGTAGGAAGAAAAAGTCCTTAGGCACCATGTTGGGGTTTTTACTCTGGGGAATGGCTGCCGTTTATACTTTTCCCAACATTCCTCGCTTTTTGTTTTCTTAGGAAGTGTGGCGTCGTTGGTCAGATCCGGCTGCTTCTTGCTGTTTGGGGGCGCTGTGGGGCCTAGAATGGGAAATGGAGGAATTCTCGGGGGGCAGGTCTGGGGATATCATGGCAGCCAGAAAGAAAACCCAGTGGCTACAGACAGCTACTTCCATAGGGGTGAATTCTATGAAAGTTCCCTGAAGCCTCAAGTTGTCGATGGCATTGAACCAGTCCTGGATGGAGGAGTTTGTTGGTATCAGTCACTGGTCCTGTTTCAGAGACTCTGGGAAATACTGGAAGCGTTGCCTGGACATGGCATCACCAGCACCTGAAGAAGATCAGAGCGAATAAAAACAGAATTAAGATAAAAATTAAAGCAAAGGTCAATTTTTGGCAGAAGTACCATGTTGGGGGACTGACAGAGAAGAGGCCAAGGGCCATGAGGAAACTTAGAAGGACATAAAGACTTATTAATCCAGGATGGCAGATTAAAAGGTTCTCCGAGCTCGTTGTCTCTCGCCGTCTGATGTCCGTTGCATTCCATCGTGCCTGGTAGTGAGCTTCAGCACTGAGTGAACTGTTCTCTTGGAGATGTTGGGGGTTCATCAGTCATCAGAGGCTGCTAGTGCCTAAGCAAAAGCTGGTTGAATGTTTGATTAGAAATTTTTTTTCAGTTGGGTTTGAAGGCACTTCATTATGCAGGGCAAGAGAGCACAAAAAAGGAGCATCCCAATAAGGGGCCCCAAGCTTGGTAGTAAGTACATGGCAAGAAAGGATTGGAAGCAATTGGGTTGATAATTCCTGCAATTTAACAACATTTTTTTCTATTAGGCCAGATTCATTAACATAATGACAACATTCCTCTCTGAGGAACAGGCATGTTCCCCCTTTTTCTGCAATGAGAAGATCAATTGCCCTTCGGTTCTGTAAAGCCAGTTGTGCCAATGAAGTAACCGTCACTGCAAGGAGCCCAGAAACTGAGCAGTGTTATCAAGTGCTTCCTGCAGTTTTTGTTGCAGGTCATTGGATGCCCATAGAGCATGACCTATAGCTTCACCAGAGAGTTCGAGACTCGCCGCTGAGGTTGTTAATGTGAGGCCTACCAGAACCGGCAGAAAGACTGCCCTAAGGGTGCAGGAAGGTAGGGCCACCTGTCGGAATTCGATGGGAGTATACAAAGACAGCTGAGGAACTACCGTAACCAAGAAACAGATGCCAGAGACATTGATCGTTGAGGTACTTATAGACCCGTTACACTAGAGAAAATGTCCAGGTTTCATAAATCAGGGCTCGATGGGGTGCTAAAGCTCAAGGAACAAATGGGTAAAGAATTCATTATTGTCAGGTGGAAACAGATGAAAGGAAATAAAGTATTGGTGGAACAACTTTCCCATAGTGGCATACGTGTCACATGTAGGGGTTTTCCTTTCTTAGAGAAATTGTAGGTTTTTGCTGAAATATTTCCTGCCGCTAATGGGACCGCTGCTAGAAGTGGACGACTAAGTGAAGCACAGAGAAAGAACTGAGAAGTAGGCACAGAAAGAGGGGTGGAGTTTAATAATCAAAGAGTTTGGTGTAGCAAATTGAGCCATGATGGAGGGGGACCTGAGGGGATTGAAGGCTCTGAATCCTCTTTAAATGAGCTATGGATAAGATCTCGAAGTTTTGATTCTGACTCCTTAATGTGTTCGACTACCTGGATGGTTGCCTTAGGTGGCGTAATCAGGGTGCGGCCAACAGTCATCCACATTGTGGGTCTGGCTGAGGTTGTCCGAGCATAGACAGCAAACTCAACATAGTCCCAACGTTTGGCCTTGGGGTCAGGTATATCTAAAGTATACCATCCATTGTTATTGGATGAAGAGCCTTTATGCCACTTTAGGTAACTAGAAGTCCACCCTTCATGGTAACCAAGTGAGTGGTAAGAATAGCTACCACGTTCATGATGAACCTGCATTACTTATAGGGGCACCCATTATATATCTCAGGCCACCAATGACAATAGTCTTTGGTTTGATGAAAAAGGAAGCAAATGAAAGGC
Source organism: Callospermophilus lateralis (assembly GCF_048772815.1). NCBI lineage: Eukaryota > Metazoa > Chordata > Mammalia > Rodentia > Sciuridae > Callospermophilus > Callospermophilus lateralis. The sequence continues at coordinate 308,042 of NW_027512468.1, read as the reverse complement.
CAGTTCCAGCTACCAGGGACGAAGGTCCTTGAAGGTGACAATTTTAGGGAAATAGATGTGCAGTTGTGGATGAAGCAAGCAGTTGCATCCAGTGCGTGGACATTCTGCATGCCATGTTCTGAGTATCATTCCCGAAGAGTGAAAAAATACATTGTAGCAGAGGAGGGTAAATACCAGTCCTGACAGAGCACAGAAAATAAGCAGAGCACAAAAAACAAGCAGTTAGAGAAGACTAGGGTGTTGGGAGAGCTCATTGTGCCTTCTTTAAGAGGAATTGTTCTGCGGGGAACACCGTGTTAGCCGCAACTTAAATAGGTGAGATGGGAGTGGAGAGCAGGAGTAAAGGGGAGGTTCAGGAGGTGATTCTTGGAGTTCCTCTGGGGTGGTCCTGTCGTCATCAGGTGGGCCTCTTGGTGATATGGCTTCAACCTAGATATGTGAATCCAAGGGGTGAGACAGTTGTCTGATAAGGAGAGTTAGGTGGAGTTGGGGGTACAGAGAATGACAGAATAGGGGCCTTCCCATTTTGGGGCAAGAGGCCCGTTCTCCTCTGGGGTATTATAATAGACTAGACTCCCAGCTGTTAAGGGAGGAGTGTTTGGAGCGGGGACTGGGTCCAGAAGAAGCCAGTCCTGATATTTCCAGAGTTCCGAGCGAAGATAAAACAAGAGAGGCAAAGACAAATCTCGGGTGAGAGGTCCTTGTGAAATGACCAACCCAGGGGGGATAAGAGGTCTTGAATACCTTATCTCAAAGGGAGACAGTAAAGATGGTTTCTTAGGTAGAGCTCTGATTCGAAACAAATCCAAGGGAAGGAGTTTGACCCAGTCTAAGTTTAATTCCATTGTCAATTTGGTAAGGACTTCCTTTAGAGTACGATTTACCCTTTCCACTTTCCCTGAAGCCTGAAGGTGATATGGACAGTGAAAATGTCACTTGAAGGAGAGGGCTTGAGAGACCTTTTGTGTGATCCTAGAAATAAACTCAGGGCCATTGTCAGATTGTAGGAAAGTGGGCATTCCAAACCTGGGGATGATGACTGTCAGAAAGATTGAAGCTACAGTGGAAGCCTTTTATTGGAAATGGGAAATGCCTGAACCCAACCAGAGAAAGTGTCCACAAAGACAAGGAGGTTTTTAGTTTGCCATACTTTGGGCATGTTGGTGAAGTGTACCTGCCAGTCAGCAGTGGGAATGTGTCCCCGGGCTTGGTGGGAAGGGAAAGGTTTGGGCCTTAAAAAAGTATGAGGGTTGGTCCGCTGACAGATCTGACAATTAGAGGCTATATTCTGTAGCATGGCTTTGTCAGAGGGGGTGAGGGAGAAGAAGCTCTGTAAAAAGAGGGTCAAAGACTGAGAATTGGAATGGAATAGAGTATAAAGGAACTTGAAAAGATCCTTGTTCTTACTGGAAGAAGTAGTGGCTTCAGATGAGATGTCTAAAGTGGCCATTATATGTCCCCCAATGGGGGCAATAACTGGAAGTGGTGGCAGCCATTCGTGCCGCCTGGTCAGCTTTGTCATTGCTCTCAGTGATAAGAGAGCCGTCCTTCTGATCGGGCCTACAATGGACAACTCCCAACTGGGTGGGAAAGTGGGAGGCCTCTATCAGATTGCTTATAAAAGCCGAATTAGTGATCACATTACCTTTGGTGGTAAGTAGTCCTCGCTCCTTTCATATTGCAGCATGGGAAAATAAGATATGGAAGACATATTTTGAGTCAGTATAAAGGGTGAGGGATTTGCCTTGTGCAAGAAGGCAGGCACGAGTGGCTGCTATGAGTTCAGTCTGCTGGTTGGTAGTTCCTGAAGGTAGAGCTTTGGCCTCTATAATCTCAGTGGCTGAAACTCCAGTGTATCCAGAGTAATGAGTGCCATTCTGCCTAAAGAAACTGCCGTCAGTGAACCAGATAAGGTCAGGCTTGGTGAGTGGTCCCTCAGAAATTGAAGAATGACAGGGAAGGAAATCATCTAAGGTTTCCAAGCAATTATGAATTGTTGTGTTAGACGTGGGAGTCATTGGGAGCAGTGAGGCAGGGTTCAGTGCAGAGCAGGGGAGGAAAGTAATATTAGGGTTTTCCAGAAATGAAGTGAAGAGTGACAGAACTCTGGATGGAGGAAGGGTTTGAAGGCCCTTATAAGCTAAAAGATCCTTCAAGTGATGTGGGGAGTGAATAGTTCAAGGGGCCCCAAAAGTCAGCTTAGAGGCTTCTTTGTGTAAAATTTGTTCAGCAGCCAGAGCTTTTAAGCAAGGGGCCTACCCACAGATTGTATGGTCTACTTTATTGGACATATATGCCAGAGGTGCAAATGTAGGCCCATAGTTTTGACCTAAGACCCCAAATGCTTGCTCCCCTTTTTCATGGACATATAGATGAAATGGTCTTGAAATATCAGGAAGGTGCAAGGCAGGTGCCTTTAAGAGGAGTTGCTGAAGCCTGCGGAAGTGGTAGTTAGGGGAGGAGGCAAGAGATTCACTAGGGGGTCCCTTTCCTAGGTCATACAGGTTTTTGGCTAGAAGAGAATAATTTGGGATCCAGGCCCTAAAATAAATGCTAGTCCTAGGAATGATAGTATTTCGGCTTTCGTATGGGGCACTGGAAGATCAGAAAGGAGTTGCCTCCTATCCAGTGTTATTTCCTTTTTCCTAGGTGTAAGGCAAAAAACAAGATAGATGAGAAAAAACTGGAAAACATGGGCCTTGTGGGGAGACACCCTATATCCCTTGTATGCTAGGAAATTAAGAAGCTGGGCAGTGTGGGATTGAGAGTGTTCCCAAGAGGGACTACATAGAAGAAGGTCATCGACTTATTGAAGGAGAGTAGAGTCAGGACAGGTCGGGTGAAAGGATGTGAGGTCCTGGGCAAGAACTTGGCCAAAGAGATGGGGCCTATCCCTGAATCCCTGTGGGAGGACAGTCCAGGTAAGCTGACGAGAATGGCGGGTGTGAGGGTCAGTCCACGTAAAAGCAAAGATATCCTGAGATTCTGTTGACAAGGGAATAGAAAAGAATGCATCTTTGAAATCTAGGATCAAGAAGTGGGTAGTAGTGGCATGGATCTGAGAGAGGCAGGGGTAAGGGTTGGGCACTAGCGGGTGGATGGGGACCACAGAGGAGTTGACAAGGTGAAGGTCTTGAACCAGCCTGTAGGACCCGTTAGGTTTCTTAACTGCCAGAATGGGGGGTGTTGAAAGGAGATTGTGTAGGCCTAAGATACCCCTTTCATAATAAATCCTGGATGATGGGTTCTAATCCGAGGAAGGCTGTGGTTGTGAGTAGATATTGTGGTTGACTAATATATCTTGAAGGGTCGTGTAAGACAATATGAATAGGACTTCATTTAGCCATAGAGGGTGTAGTTGTGTCCCAAACCTCAGGGTTAACTGGTTTAGATAGTCGTGGGAGACTGCATGAAGGAGGTGTATTTGCCCCTAGGAACATCATGAGGAAATGAGAGGTAGAATAATGTGGGGTGATATGTGAATGGTGACTTTTAATAGTGAGAGTATGTCATCAAGACATGACGGCCATCTGGGGTTTCTGGGTCGAGTTTTGTGTACTGTTGAAGGGCCTTGGTTAGTCTATCCTGGAAATCTGAAGGTGTTTCCTCCTTCCTTTGAATGACCTCCTGCACCTTTTGAAAGTTAACAGCCTTGCGGGTGGCCTTTTTCAGCCCCGCCAAGAGACAGGATGTAAAAAGGTCACGAAACTGTAAGCCTTCACGGGTCTTGTAATCCCATAGGCGATCCTGCTCTGGGACAGCATGAGGGCCTGTGGGGTGGGTAGGATTGGTCCTATGATTTTCATCAGCATGGGCTTGGGCTAGCTCCCAGACTCATTGCCTTTTCTTGGGGAGAAGTGCATTGGCCAAGAGCATGTAGATGTCATGATGAGTGAGGCTACATACTTGCAGGACCCATTGAAACTCCCGAATGTAAGTGGTGGGGTCAGTGGTGAAAGAGCCTAACTTCCTCTCTAGCTGAGTAATGTCCGACATGGAAAACGGAACGTGGACTCTGATGACACCCTCGGGACCAGCTACCTCACGAAGGGGTGCAATTGTCTTGGGGGTGGGAAGGAGTCCCTTAGACCTGGTAACAGGAGGACTGAAAGAGGAAGGCGGTGAACAGGAAGGAGAGGGAGAGGAAGGGAGTGTCTCTGTGGAGGAGAAGGAGGTGGAGCAGGCAGAAGAGGGCGGAGGAAAGAGGGATGAAACGGAAGGCGGAGGATCCATGGAATTAGGCAGAGGAAGAGGAAGGTATAGCGGGAGAGAAGGGGCAGATGGGGCTGGGGGATAAGGTGGGGGTTCATCTGCTTGGTCGAATGAGGAAGAATCTGTGAAGTCAGGAATAGAAGTAGGGGAAGAGAGGGGTTTTCAAGCAAAGAGGACCTGAGAGGGAGGTCAAAAGAGCAGAGAGCAGGGTGCTGTGTGTGAAGGCTAAAATCTTAAATGCAGGGAATCTCCCTCCACTTTTTCAGATGCTGGCAGTAGTTAAAAAGGTCCTGGAAGAGGTTTGGATCTAAGGAGCCTTCTGGTGGCCAATGATTGCCATTATCCAGTGGATATGTAGGCCAATCATGGGTACAGATTTTGATTAAAAGTTTGGGCTTGATGTCTGGTGTGAGGGAGAGTGTGGCCAGATTTTTTATTAAACATTTGAGAGGTGAGTCTTCAGGTGCAGACTAAGAGGTGCCCATAGTCACAGGGAGAGATGGAGAGAGAGAGAGAGAGAGAGAGAGAGAGAGAGAGAGAGAGAGAGAGAGAGAGAGAATAGGAGTAAGCAAGAAAGACAAAGAGAAAACCCGGGCTGGAACGGCTTCCAGGAAGCTCAGGGCAAACGGGGGTCAGGTGGGCGTCCCCAAAATGACAAGCCATCACGAGGAAATACAGAGGGCACTACCTGGTCATCACCAGTGAAGTGCGATCTGTGAAACCAAAAGGAATTGGAGCCAAGGGCAACCTGACGTCAGGAAAGTTTTCAACTGCAGCAGAAGAAGTCAGTAATGAAAACAAAACTCTGGCTCTGACAGAATGCAATTCCAGGCCGGGAGTTCAGTTTTCGCAGAGCAGAGAGGCAGCTTCAGCCAGACACAGCAACCCCACAGGATACAGCAACTCTAGCCGGCAGCAGCAGCGGCAGTGGAGCAGGAAAATCCATAAAGCCTCTCGTGTAAACTCAGAAGCCTCATGCCCCAAAAAGAAACGAAACACCAGAGGGTCCACTGCAACTAGTAAAGGTCTTAGTGGGAGGAATTCCCTCTCCCCTACCAGGCATCTGGAGTGTGCCTGAGGATCACTGTCACAAAACCAGTGGCAGCCTGAAGGGAGTTGGCGAGCCGGGGTCAGGGGAGGATTACTGACATCAGATCAGTGGTGAGTGCAGAAAGCTGGCGTCTGAAAAGAGCGGACTAGGGCAGAGTGTCTCGGCGGAGTGGGGGACGGGGCTCTTGTTGGAAAGAGCTCACCTGTATCCTCTCACGGGGCACCAGAATGAAAGAACTCCCCATGCAAAGACACTTCACCAGAAAATTCCAATTTTATTTCAAAAAGCTGTGTGCTTATATATAACTAAGGGGGAGATGGAAGGGCTTAGATAAATGGCAGGCAACCCATTTATTGGCAAGTTCTTTCAGATATCACCTCCGGAGCCCAGGAATTTGTTCTCATTGGGGCTAAGGTTCTCCGCCAGCGAGATTTGAAATTGGAGGAGGCGGGAGAGTTCACACGGGTGGGAACTTTTCACGCCACTGCAGGAAAGAAGAAGGTAGGAAGAAAAAGTCCTTAGGCGCCATGTTGGGAATTTTCTCTGGGTTATGGCTGCCGTGTATACTTTTCCCAACAATGAATATACCAGACAGTGCCTTGATTGACTGGTTTTCATAAAAATGGTTTTTAACAGAGATGCCAGAAAGTTGCATCCTGCTGAGTAGTGGGCCTAGAGCAATGGTGGGCAGGTGTGTGATAAAACATCTGTGGGGTGGCCATGTGGATCCGCCATTGGCTTCCAAATGGCTTGTGACTGACATGGTGAAGCCAGCAGACCCTTATATGTAAAGGCATCTTGATATATGGAGAAGTTTCAGGACATTGTTCAGAATCAGGTTGCTATAGTCAAGGAGGCAAGCTATGAGGGATAGAAGTCTTGTTCTTTTATTCTCCTGCAGACCCTGACCCACCACACGTTACAGAACTCCCTCCCGCACTGTGTCCCAGTTGAAAACCTTGCATATCGTGAAGCAAATACAAAACTCCCAGTGCAACAGCAAGAAACACCATGAAAATGGAGGATGACCATATGGTTTCACAGTCCACATGGTAGACATTTAGCCCCCAGTGGCCACAGTTTACCTAAAAAGAGAGAATTCAGCACTGCTGACTCATGTTCATTGAAAAAGAGGAAACCATGTCCTCCAGGTCTCATAGATTCAGTCAGAGCTTTGATGGTCTCACTAGAAAGGAAGCTAAAGCTCCTGACAACAACATATGTTTCAAGTGCCCAACCTCACAGGCAGATTCTCAAGAATTCTCTAGGCCAGTAGACCTCCATGTTTGTGGAGTGTTTACCCTGTCCTTTACTTTTGGAAACTCCTCTACCACTTCCAAGGTTTTGAACTCCTGAGCATATTCCATTCCAGATATGTATTCACAGATTTTCTAACTCTTCTCTTCTAATTGTGTCTTACTTAGGGCAAAGGAATTCTCAAGGCATTGTTCTGGATGAGAGTGGGAAGATTTTTGTGTAGCACATATTTACATACACATTGGATTCATTTTCAAATTTTCCATTCGAAATACTGAACCCCTGATACTAACCCATACCGTACTAGACTCTGACTACAAATCCTAATATGATGGAGAAAAATAACCCAAATAGAATAGAAATACAAGCAGTTCACAGGAGGCACGGTGTATATTTGGTCTTGCCTTTTGCATGATATAGGTTAGGAGTTATAAATCTTGTCAATTTTTTGTTGAAATAGTTCTCCATGTGTTTGGAAAGTTAACAAATATGTGAATTTCTGTTTCCCTTTCTCTGTAGGCTATTCAGCACATGTATTTTCATATGCACATATAGAATCTTACCTGGTATCACACGTACATTCCTGTGAGGTGGCTAACTTGGCAGATACAAAGTGTGAGAAGAGATCACTCCTCCTAAACGCTTTTGGAACTGAAAATTCGAACTGTGAGTGAGCTTCCTAGTTGAACATCATTATACATAAATCCATGTTCAGTAAAATTAATATTTTTGGATCTGTAGATGATATATATTTCCCGATGAATTTTGATTGGCATATATATTGCTACTTTTTAATGTCTTTGTTTGTGTTTTGTATATATATATATATATATATATATATATATATATATATATATATATATACTCTCCAGATTTTTTAAAATATGAAATATATGCATCTTATTATTCACTCCCTACATTTATTCATGTTCATGTATGTGGATTTATAGTAAACTTTTCACAAGATTATTCTCAGAAGTATTCATTCACCTGAAATACATATTTTTTTTCCTAGTTCTGAAAACTAACTTCAATGACTGTTGCATACAAATCCTAATATTTCTCCAGTAACTGATCCAGTTTAACATTAATGCAAGTAGATTCCTATGGGACATGATGTATATTTTGATGTTAGTTTTTATTCAACACTGGTTCATTACTATTTCTTCAATTTATGCACATTATAGTATATATATTTCATCCAGAAGTTAGTAAATTTGTACGCATTTGTTTCGCTTTCAATCACTTCCTGCTTCAGAACACATGTATTCCTCCATGTTTCTTGACTGGTCTTTTCATGAGACTTCTTCCCAAACACATTATTTTTGATTTCCATAATCACTTTTGAAGCAAAACTCACACACTCTTCATGATAAACAATAACCCTAATATTACTATTAGATGTATAACTCGTTGGAATGAATGTATGTATATCAATATAAGATTTCCTGTATTTTTTCAGATATCAATTCGATCCATTATTTAAAGTTGGAACTAGTTATATTATTTATTCACAGTATGG